>NC_066510.1:5140654-5440654 GCF_024679095.1 Eriocheir sinensis | reverse complement strand
TACAAATTTACTTTATTTTATGTGCATTTTTGTTGTTTTTCTATACAAATTTACATTATTCTATATGTATTCTGTTTTTTTTTAATACAAATTTGCCTTATTTTACGTGTATTTTGCATAATTATTTTTATACAAATTTAAATTATTTTATAGAAATAGCCGTTATTTTATGTGTATATATTTTTCCATACAAATTTACATTATTTTATTGGTATTTTGTTTATTTATTTTAATACGAATTTATGTTATTTTATGTGTATTTTGTATATATATTTTTAAACGTATTTATATCATTTTATGTTTATTTTGTATATAAATTTTTAAAGAAATTTACGTTGTTTTATGTGTATTTGTATATATATTTTGAAACAAATTTATATTGTTTTATGTGCATTTTGCATATCTATTTCAATTCAAATTTACCTTATTATATGTGCATTTTGTATATTTATTTTAATACAAATTTAATTATTTTGTGAGTATTTTTGTATATATATTTTTAAAAAAATATACGTTATTTTATGGGTATTTTGAATTTTTATTTTTATGCAAATTTACATTATTTTATAGATATTCTGTGTGCTTATTTTTATACGATTTCACATTATTCTATGTGTTTTTTGTATATATTTTGTTATATTTTTTTACATTATTTAATGTGTATTTTGTATATATATTTTATACAAATTATCTTTATTTAATGTGTATTTCTATATATTTTTTCATACAAATATACATTATTTTATGTGTATTTTGTATATATATTTCATTACAAATTTACCATATATTATGTTTATTTTGTATATTCATTTTCATTCAAATTTTAGTTATTTTATGTGTATATCTGTATTTGTATATACGTTATTTTATGTGTATTTTGTATTTATATTTTCATTCAAAATTACATTATTTCATTGGTATATATGTTTATATATATATATATATATATATATATATATATATATATATATATATATATATATATATATATATATATATATATATATATATATATATATATATATATATATATATATATATATATATATATATATATATATATATATATATATATATATATATATATATATATATATATATATATATATATATATATATATATATATATATATATATATATATATATATATATATATATATATATATATATATATATATATATATATATATATATATTCAGCGGTGGCTGAATCGACAGAGTAACAGCACCGCGTTCAGGAGGACGAGTTCAATCTCGCCCGGTGCCACCAAGCTGGGATTTTTCAGCCGCCGCCGAGTGGCTTAAAACTACCCACATGCTGTCCAGAAGACCACCTATCAACCCGGACTCTAGATTCTAGGATTAAAGATGAGCTCCGGGAGGGCAGCATGAGCCAATCCAAGATGGCGCCACTATAAACACTCGCCTGCGCCAGAACGGGCTGGGCCGACCATCAGGACCCACCGGGAAGAAGCCTTGGGTCGACCATCAGGCCCCACCGGGGAGAAGCCTACCGGCGCTATCTCCCGCCACCTAAAAAAAAAAAAAAAAAAATATATATATATATATATATATATATATATATATATATATATATATATATATATATTTATATATACCAAACACACCTTAAATAATGTAAATGCATATAAAAATATGTATACAAAATAAACATGGACTATTCTAAACTCGTATCGAAATAAATAAACAAAATACCAATGAAATAATGTAATTTTGAATGAAAATATATATACAAATTTTTTTTTATACGTATTTACAGCATTTTATGTGTATTTTGTATATATACTTTTATATAAACTTACGTTATTTTATATGTATTCGAATATATATTTTGAAACAAATTTAAATTTATTTATGTGTATTTTTCATATCTATTTGAATTCAAATTACCCTGTGCATTTTGTATATTTATTTTAAGACAAATTAAATTATTTTATGTGTATTTGTTTATACATTTTCATAAAAATTTGCATTATTTTATGTGTTTTTTTGTATATGTATTTCAATACCAATTTACCTAATTTTATGTGTATTTTGTATATCTATTTCCATACAAATTAAAATTATTATTGTGTATTTTTGTTTATATTTTTATACAAATTTTTGTTATTTTATTTGTAAT
This sequence comes from Eriocheir sinensis, assembly GCF_024679095.1. NCBI lineage: Eukaryota > Metazoa > Arthropoda > Malacostraca > Decapoda > Varunidae > Eriocheir > Eriocheir sinensis. The sequence continues at coordinate 5,438,510 of NC_066510.1, read as the reverse complement.
TTATATATTTATTTTCTTACATATGTACATTCTTTTATTGGAATTTTGTTTATTTATGTTGATGCGTATTTACATTATTTTATTTGTATTTTGTATACATATTTTTATACGTATTTACATCCTTTTATGTGTATTTTATATATATTTTCATAGAAATATTACGTTATTTTATGTGTATTCGTATATATATTTTGATACAAATTTACATTATTTTATGTTTATTTTTTATATTTATTTTAATACAAATTTAATTATTTTATTTGAATTTTTGTATATGTATTTTTCATACAAATATAAGTTATTTTATGGGTATTTTTCATCTTTATTTTCATACAAATTTACATTATTTGATTGATATTTTGTTGATATATACTGGTACGATTTTACATTATTATTATTTTCTATGTATTTTCTATGCATATTTACATTATTTAATGTATATTTCGTATATGTATTTTTATACAAATTTACGATATTTTATGTGTATTTGTTTATATATTTTGACACAAATTTACAATATTTTATGGGTATATAGTATATATATTTCAAAACAAATTTGCCTAATTTTATATGTATTTTGTATATCTATTTTCATAGAAATTTAATTTTTTTCCGTTTATTTTTGTTTATATTTTCATACTAATTTTAATTATGTTTAGTGTATTTTGTAAATTTATTTTCACACAAATTATATTATTTCATTGGTATTTTGTTGATTCATTTTGATTCGAATATATATTATTTCATGTGTATTTGTATTTGTATTTTGATACAAATTTACATTATTTTATGTGTATTTTGTATATATATTTCATTACAAATCTACCTCATATTATGTTTATTTTGTATATTTATATGAATTTTAATTTAGATTATGTGTATGTATATTTATATTTGCATTTACGTTATTTTATGTGTATTTTGTATCTATATTTTCATTCAAAACTACATTATTTTATTGGTATTTTGTTTATTTAGCTCGACACGAATTTAGATTTTTTCATGTGTATTTTGTATACATATTTTTATACTCATTTACATTATTTAATGTGTGATTTTTATATATATATATATATATATTTTTTTTTATACAAATTTACTTTATTTTATGGGCATTTGTTGTTGTTTTTTATACATTTTTGCATTATTTTATGTGTATTCTGTGATTTTTTTTTATACAAATTTGCCTTATTTTACATGTAGATATGTGTATTTTATATATATATTTTTATACAACTTTATGTTATTCTATGTGTATTTGTGTATATATTTTTATATAAATTTACATTATTTTATGTGTAATTTGTATATATTTTTTCATACAAATTTACATTATTTTACTGGTATTTTGTTTATTTATTTTGATACGAATTTACATTATTATATGTGTATTTTGTGTATATTTTTATACGTATTTACATTATTTAATGTGTATTTTGTTTATATATTTTTATACAGATTTACATTATTTTATGTATTTTGTATATATTTAAAAAAAAAATTAGCTTATCTTATGCGTATTTTTCATATCTATTTTCATACAAATTTAAACTATTTCTGTGTATTTCTGCATATAGTTTTATATAAATTGAGGTTATTTTATGAGTATTTTGTATATATATTTTCATACAAATACACATTCTTTTATTGGAATTTCGATTATTTATTTTGATACGAATTTACATTATTATATGTGTATTTTGTATTTATATTTTTATACATATTTACAACATTTTATGTGTATTTCGTATATGTATTTTTATAGAAATCTACGTTATTTTATGTGATTTGTATATATATATATATATATATATATATATATATATATATATATATATATATATATATATATATATATATATATATATATATATATATATATATATATATATATATATATATTTATTTATACAAATTTACATTATTTTATGTGTATTTTGTATATATATTATTACAAATTTACCTTCTTTTATGTTTATTTTGTATATATATTTTCATTCAAATTTAAATCATTTTATGTGTATATTTCTATTTGTATTTACGTTATTTTATGTGTATTTTATATATATATTTTCATTTAAAATTACATTATTTTATTGGTATTTTGTTTATTTATTTCGATAGGAATTTAGATTATTTCATATGCATTTTGTATACATATTTTTACACGCTTTTACATTATTTAATGTGAGTTTTGTATATATATTTTTGTAAAAATCTACTTTATTTCATGTGCATTTGTGTTGTTTTTTATACAAATTTACATTATTTTATGTGTATTCTGCATTTTTTTAAATACAAATTTGCCTTATTTTATATGTATATTGTATATTTATTTTCATACAAGTTAAATCTTTTTATGTGCATTTTAATACATATATTTTTATAGAAATTTGCGTTATTTTATGTGCCTTTTGTATATATATTATTACAAATTTACCTGCTTAAATGTTTATTTTGTATAAATATTTTCATTCAAATTTAAATTATTTTATGTGTATATTTGTATTCGTATTTACTTTATTTTATGTGTATTTTGTATATATATAATTACATTATTTTATTGGTATTTTGTTTATTCATTTCGATACGAATTTAGATTATTTCATATGCATTTTGTATACATATCTTTACACTCATTTACATTATTTAATGTGTATTTTGTATATATATTTTTGTACAAATTTACTTTATTTCATGTGCATTTGTGTTGTTGTTTTTACACAAATTTTCATTATTTTATGTGTATTCTGTATTTTTTTATAACAAATTTGCGTTATTTTATGTGTATTTTGTATATATATATATATATTTTTATATAAATTTACATTATTTTATTGGTATTTTGTTTATTTATTTTTATACGAATTTACATTATTATATGTGTATTTTGTATATATTTTTTATACGTATTTACATTATTAATGTATTTTTTTTATATTTTTATAAAAATTTACGTTATTTTATGTATTTAAATATTTTGATACAAATTCACATTATTTTATGTATTTTGTATATATATTTCAATTCAAATTTAGCTTATTTTATGTGTATTTTGTAAATCTTTTTTCATACAAATTTAAATTACAAATTTACGTTATTTCATGTGAACTTTGTAAATTTATTTTCATTCAAATAAACATTCTTTTATTGGTATTTAGTTTATTTATTTTGATACGAATTTACATTATTTTATGTGTATTTTGTATATATATATTTTATACGTATTTACATCACTTTATGTGTATTTTGTATATATATTTTTATAGAAATTTACGTTATTTTATGTGTATTCGTATATATATTTTGATACAAATATACATTATTTTATGTGTATTTTGCATATCTATTTCAATACAAATCTACCTTATTATATGTGCATTTTGTATATTAATTTTAATACAAATTTAATTATTTTATGTTTATTTATGTATATATATTTTTAAAAAAATATGCGTCATTTTATGGGTATTTTGCATCCTTATTTTCATACAAATTTACATTATTTTATTAATATTCTGTGTATTTATTTTGATACGATTTTACATTATTCTATGTGTGTTTTGTATATATTATTTATACATATATACATTATTTAAAGTATATTTTGTATATACATTTTTATACAAATTTACGTTATTTTATGTGTATTTCTTCATATATCTTCATACAAAATTACACTATTTTATGGGTATTTTGTATATATATCTCAAAACTAATTTACCTACTTTTATGTGTATTTTCTACATCTATTTTCATACGAATTTAAATTATTTCTTTGTATTTTTGTGTAGATTTTAATACAAATTTTAGTGATGTTATGTGTATTTTGTAAATATATGTTCACACAAATTTATATTATTTTATTGGTATTTTGTTGATTTATTTTGATACGAGTTTACATTATTTTATTTGTATTTTGTATATATATATTTTAATACCTATTTATATTATTTAGTGTGTATTTTGTTTATATATTTTTATACAAATTTATGTAATTTAATGTGTATTAGTATATTTATTTTGATACAATTTTATATTATTTAATGTGTATTTTATATATATATATATATATATATATATATATATATATATATATATATATATATATATATATATATATATATATATATATATATATATATATATATATATATATATATATATATATATATTTCTTTACAAATTTACCTTATTTAATGTTTATTTTGTATATTTATTTTCATTCAAATTTTAAATATTTTATGTGTATATTTTTATTCGTATTTATGTCATTTTATGTGTATTTTGTATATATATATTTTCATTCAAAATTACATTATTTTATTGGTATTTTGTTTATTTATATAGATAGGAATTTTGATTAATTCATGTGTATTTTGTATACTTATTTTTATACGCATTTACATTATTTAATGTGTGTTTTGTATATATATATTTATATAAATATACTTTATTTTATGTGTATTTGTGTTGTTTTTTATACAAATTTACATTATTTTATTTGTATTCTGTATATTTTTTAATACATATTTGCCTTATTTTATGTGTATTTTGTATATTTATTTTCATAAAAATTAAATTATTTTATGTTCAATTTTGTACATATATTCTTATAGAAATTTTCGTTATTTTATGTGTATTTTGTATTATCTTTTCCATACCAATTTACATTATTTTATTGGTATTTTGTTTATTTATTTTGATACGAATTTACATTATTATATGTTTTTTTTGTACGTATTTACATTATTTAATGTGTATTTCGTTTATATATTTTTATACAAATCTACGTTATTTTATGTGTATTTGTTTAAATATTTTGATACAAATATACATTATTTTATGTATTTTGTATATATATATATATATATATATATCTATATATATATATATATATATATATATATATATATATATATATATATATATATATATATATATATATATATTTTATGTTTTTTGCATATGTATTTTCATAGAAATTTAGATTATTTTTGTGAATTTTTGTATATAGTTTTATACAAATTTACGTTATTTTATGTATATTTTGTATATTTATTTTCATTCAAATACATATTCTTGTATTGGTGTTTTGTTTATCTATTTTGAAACGAATTTATATTATTTTATGTGTATTTTGTATATATATTTTTCTACGTATTTATATAATTTTATGTGTATTTTGTATATAAATTTTCAAAGAAATTTACATTATTTTATGTGCTTTCGTATATATATTTTGAAACAAATTTACATTGTTGTATGTGTATTTTGCATATCTATTTCAATTCAAATTTACCCTATTTTATGTGCATTTTGTATATTTATTTTAATATAAATTTAATTATTTATGTGTATTTTTGAATATATATTTTTAACAAAATATGCGTTATTTTATAGGTATTTTGCATCTTTATTTTCATAGAAAATCACATTATTTTATTGATATTCTGTGTATTTATTTGATACGATTTTACATTATTCTATGTTTATTTTGTATATATTTTTAATGCATATATGCATTATTTAATGTGTATTTTGTATATATATATATATATATATATATATATATATATATATATATATATATATATATATATATATATATATATATATATATATATTTCTTTTTACAACAAAGGAGGCAGCTAAAGGCACACAAAAAACAAAACAATAATAAAAAAGCCTGCTACTCGCTGCTCTAAAGTAAAACAAAAGAGGTGGCCGAAAGGAAGATCAAATACGGGAGGAGGTGTCCTGATACCCTCCTCTTGAAAGAGTTCAAGTCGTAGGCAGGAGGAAATACAGATGAAGGAAGATTGTTCCAGAGTTTACCAGCGTGAGGGATGAAAGAGTGAAGATGCTGGTTAACTCTTGCATAAAGGGTTTGGACAGTATAGGGATGAGCATGAGTAGAAAGTCGAGTGCAGCGGGGCCGCGGGAGGGGGGGAGGCATGCAGTTAGCAAGTTCAGAAGAGCAGTCAGCGTGGAAATATCGATAGAAGATAGAAAGAGAGGCAACATTGCGGCGGAATTTAAGAGGTAGAAGACTATCAGTATGAGGAGGAGAGCTGATGAGACGAAGAGCCTTAGCCTCCACTCTGTCCAGAAGAGCTGTGTGAGTGGAGTCCCCCCACACATGAGATGCATACTCCATACGAGGGCGGACAAGGCCCCTGTATATGGACAGCAACTGTGCAGGGGAGAAGAACTGGCGGAGACGGTACAGAACGCCCAGCCTCGAGGAAGCTGATTTAGTAAGAGATGAGATATGAAGTTTCCAGTTGAGATTTTGAGTTAAGGATAGACCGAGGATGTTTAGTGTTGAGGAAGGTGATAGCTGGGTGTTGTCAAACAATAGGGGATAGTTGTTTGGAAGATTGTGTCGAGTGGATAGGTGGAGAAACTGTTTTTGAGGCGTTGATGTTTTTGGCTAGATGCCAGAAGTCACGGGAAGAGGTTTTTACATTTTCTATTAATGAAAGAATTTTTGGTTAGTCGGAGAATAGATTTGGCACGATTTCGGGCAGAAATGTAAAGTTCATAATTAGCATTAGTTTGAAGGCTCTGGTACCTTTTGTGAGCTACCTCTCTATCATTGACAGCACGAGAACAAGCGTAATTAAACCAAGGCTTTTTAGCGTGAGGAGTAGAGGAAGAACGAGGAATGTATGCCTCCATTCCAGAGACAATCACCTCTGTGATGCGCTGAGCACACACAGAGGGGTCTCTATCCTGGAAGCAATAATCATTCCACGGGAAATCGGAAAAGTACATCCTCAGGTCGTCCCACCGAGCTGAAGCAAAATGCCAGAAGCATCGCCTCTTCGGTGGGTCCAGAGGGTGTACAGGAGCGATAGGACAGGATGCAGAAATAAGATTGTGATCGGAGGAGCCCAACGGAGAGAACAGTTTGACAGAATAAGCAGAAGGGTTTGAGGTAAGGATGAGGTCTAGAATTTTGGGCCGATCTCCAAGACGGTCGGGAATACGTGTAGGGTGCTGGACCAACTGCTCTAGGTCGTTGAGGATAGCAAAGTTGTAGGCTTGTTCACCAGGATGGTCAGTGAAAGAGGATGAAAGCCAAAGCCAATATATATATATATATATATATATATATATATATATATATATATATATATATATATATATATATATATATATATATATATATATTTTTAATACGTTATTTTATGTTTATTTGTTTATTCATTTTCATACAAATTTACACTATTTAATGTGTATTTTGTATATATATTTCATTACAAATTTACCTTAATTTATGTTTATTTTGTATATTTATTTTCATTCTAATTTAAATTATCTGATGTGTATATTTATATTTGTATTTACGTTATTTTATGTGTATTTTGTACATATATTTTCATTCAAAATTATATTATTTTACTGGTATTTTGTTTATTTACTTCGACACGAATTTAGATTATTTCATGTGTATTTTGTATACATATTTTTATACGCATTTACATTATTTAACGTGTGTTTTGAATATATATATTTTTATACAAATTAATTTATTCTATGTGCATTTGTTGTTGTTTTTTATACAAATTTACATTATTTTATGTTTATTCTGTATTTTTTAATACAAATTTGCCTTATTTTACATGTTTATGTGTATTTTGTATATATGATTTTATACAAATTTATGTTATTTTATGTGTATGTGTATATATATTTTGATACAAATTTACATTATTTTATGTGTATTTTGTGTATTTATTTTCATTAAAATTTAAATAATTTATGTGCATTTTTGTACATATATTTTTATAGAAATATGCGTTATTTAAAGTGAATTTTGTATATACTTTTTTCATATAAATTTAAATAAATTTTATGGTATTTACTTTATTTATTTTGATACGAATATACATTATTATATGTGTATTTTGTATATATCTTTATAAGTATTTACATTATTTAATGTGTATTTTGTTTATATATTTTATACAAATTTACATTATTTTATGTATATTGTATATATATTTCAATAAAAATTTTGCTTATTTTATGCTTATTTTTCATATCTATTTTCATAAAAATTTAAATTATTTCTGTGTATTTTTGCATATAGCTTTATATAAACTGACGTTATTTTATGGATATTTTGTATATATATTTTCATTCAAATACACATTCTTTTATTGGAATTTCGATTATTTATTTTGATACGAATTTATATTATTTTATGTGTATTTTGTATATATATTTTTATACATATTTACAGCATTTGTGTATTTCGTATATCTATTTTTATAGAAATTTACGTTATTTTATGTGATTTATATATATATATATATATATATATATATATATATATATATATATATATATATATATATATATATATATATATATATATATATATATATATATATATATATATATTTTGATAGAAATTTAAATTATTTTACATGTATTTTGTATATATATTATTACAAATTGACCTTCTTTCATGTTTATTTTGTATATTTATTTTCATTCAAATTTAAATTATTTTATGTGTATATTTGTATTTGTATTTACGTTATTTTATGTGTATTTTGTATATATATTTTCATTCAAAATTACATTATTTTATTGGTATTTTGTTTATTTATTTCGATACGAATTTGGATTATTTTTTTATACATATTTTTACACGCATTTACATTATTTAATGTGTGTTTTGTATATATATTTTTGTACAAATTTACTTTATTTTATGTGCATTTGTGTTGTTTTTTATACAAATTTACATTATTTTATGTGTATTGTTTTTTTTTTAATACAAATTTGCCATATTTTATATGTATTTGCGTCATTTTATTGGTATTTTGCTTCTTAATTTTCATACAAATTTACATTATTTTATTGATATTCTGTGTATTTATTTTGATACGATTTTACATTATTCTATGTGTATTTTGTATATATTATTTATACATATTTACATTATTTAAAGTATATTTTGTATAAATTTACGTTATTTTATGTGTATTTGTTTATATATTTTGATAAAAAATTACACAATTTTATGGGTATTTCGTATATATATATTTTAAAACGAATTTACCTATTTTAATATGTATTTTGTACATCTATATTCATACGAATTTAAATTATTTCTGTGTATTTTTGTATAGATTCTAATACAAATTTTAGTGATGTTATGTGTATTTTGTAAATATATTTTCACACAAATTTATATTATTTTGATACGAATTTACATTATTTTATGTGTATTTTGTATATATATTTTCATAGGTATTTACATTATTTAGGGTGTATTTTTTTATATATTTTTATACAAATTTATGTAATTTAATGTGTATTAGTATGTTTATTTTGATACAAATTTTATATTATTTTATATTTATTTTGTATATATATTTCATTACAAATTTACCTTATTTTATGTTTATTTTGTATATTTATTTGCATTCAAATTTAAAATATTTTATGTGTATATTTGTATTCGTATTTATGTTATTTTATGTGTATTTTGTATATATATTTTCATTCAAAATATATCGATAGGAGTTTTAATTATTTCATGTGTATTTTGTACACATATTTTTATACGCATTTACATTATTTAATGTGTGTTTTGTATATATATTTTTATATAAATTTATTTTATTTTATGTATATTTGTGTTGTTTTTCAGACAAATTTACATTATTTTATATGTATTCTGTATATTTTTTTAATACATATTTGCCTTATTTTATGTGTATTTTGTATATTTATTTTCATAAAAATTTAAATTATTTTATGTGCATTTTTGTATATATATTCTTATAGAAATTTGCTTTATTTTATGTGTATTTTGTATATATTTTTTCAAACAAATTGACATTATTTTATTGGTATTTTGTTTATTTATTTTGATACGAATTTACATTATTATATGTGTTTTTTGTTTATATTTTTTGAACGAATTTATATTATTTACTGTGTATTTCATTTATATATTTTTATACAAATATACGTTATTTTATGTGTATTTGTATATATATTTCAATACAAATTTACCTTATTTTTTGTGTTTTTTGCATATCTATTTTCATAGAAATTTAGATTATTTTTTTGTATTTTTGTATATAGTTTTATACAAATTTACGTTATTTTATGAATATTTTGTATATTTATTTTCATTCAAATACATTTTCTTGTTTTGGTGTTTTGTTTATTTATTTTGATACGAATTTACATTATTTTATGTGTATTTTGTATATATATTATTCTACGTATTTATATCATTTTATGAGTATTTTGTATATATATTTTTAAACAAATTTACATTATTTTGTGTATTCGTATATATATTTTGAAACAAATTTACATTGTTTTATGTGTATTTTGCATATCTATTTCAATTCAAATTTACCCTATTTTATGTGCATTTTGTATATTTACTTTAATACAAATTTAATTATTTTATGTGTATTTTTGAATATATATTTTTAACAAATTATGCGTTATTTTATGGGTATTTTGCATCTTTATTTTCAAAGAAATTCACATAATATGATACGATTTTATATGATTCTATGTTTATTTTGTATATATATTTTTTAATACATATTTATATTATTTAATGTGTATTTTGTATATATATTTTATTAAAAAAACGTTATTTTATGTATATTTGTTTATTCATTTTCATACAAATTTACTCTACTTAATGTGTATTTTGTATATATATTTCATTACATATTTACCTTGTTATATGTATATTTTGTATATTTATTTTCATTCTAATTTAAAGTATCTTATGTGTATATTTATATTAGTATTTACGTTATTTTATGTTTATTTTGTATATATATTTTCATTCAAAATTACATTATTTTATTGGTATTTTGTTTATTTACTTCGACACGAATTTAGATTATTTCATGTGTATTTTGTATACATATTTTTATACGTATTTACATTATTTAATGTGTGTTTTGCATATATATATATATATATATATATATATATATATATATATATATATATAGATATATATATATATATATATATATATATATATATATATATATATATATTTTTTTTTTTGTATAAATTTGCTTTATTTTATGTGCATTTGTTGATGTTTTCTATACAAATTTACATTATTTTAAGTGTATTCTGTATTTTTTAAATACAAATTTGCATTATTTTACGTGAATAAATGAGTATTTTGTATATATGTTTTTATACAAATTTACGTTATTTTATATATATTTGTATATATATTTTGATACAAATTTATGTTATTTTATGTGTATTTTGTGTATTTATTTTCATAGAAATTTAAATACTTCATGTGCATTTTTGTACATATATTTTTATAGAAATTTGCGTTATTTAAATCGAGTTTTGTATATATTTTTTCATATAAAGTTATATTAATTTTTTGGTATTTTGCTTATTTATTTTGATACGAATTTACATTATTATATGTGTATTTTGTATATATTTTTATAAGTATTTACATTATTTAATGTGTATTTTGTTTATATATTTTTATACAAATTTACATTATTTTATGTATATTGTATATAGATTTCAACAAAAAATTAGCTTATTTTATGCGTTTTTTTCATATCTATTTTCATACAAATTTAAATTATTTATGTGTATTTTTGCATATAGTTTTATATAAATTGACGTTATTTTATGTATATTTTGTATATTTATTTTCAAAAAAATACACATTCTTTTATTGGAATTTCGATTATTTATTTTGATAGGAATTTACATTATTTTATGTGTATTTTGTATATATATATTTACAAATTTACCTTTTTTTGTGTTTATTTTGTATATATATTTTAATTCAAATTTAAATTGTTTTATGTGTATATTTGTATTTGTATTTACGTTATTTTATGTGTATTTTGTGTATATATTTTTTCATTCAAAATTACATTATTTTATTGTTATTTTGTTTATTTATTTCGATACGAATTTAGATTATTTCATATGCATTTTGTATACATACTTTTACACGCATTTACATTATTTAATGTGTGTTTTGTATATAAATTTTTGTACAAATCTACTTTATTTTATGTGCATTTGTGTTGTTTTTATACAAATTTACATTATTTTATGTGTATTGTGTTTTTCTTTAAACAAATTTGCCTTATTTTATATTTATTTTGTATATTTATTTTCATACAAGTTAAATTTATTTTATGTGCATTTTTGTACATATATTTTTTATAGAATTTTGCGTTATTTTATGTGTATTTTGTATATATATTATTACAAATTTACCTTCTTTAATGTTTATTTTGTATATATATTTTCATTCAAATTTAAATTATTTCATGTGTATATTTGCATTTGTATTTACGTTATTTTATCTGTATTTTGTATATATCTTTTCATTCAAAATTATATTATTTTATTGGTATTTTGTTTATTTATTTCGATACGAATTTAGATTATTTCATATGCATTTTGTATACATATTTTTACACGTATTTACATTATTTAATGTGTGTTTTGTCTATATATTTTTTGTACAGATTTACTTTATTTCATGTGTATTTGTGTTGTTTTTTTTTATAAAATTTACATTATTTTATGGATATTCTGTATTTTTTAATACAAATTTGCGTTATTTTATGTGTATTTTGTATACATTTTTTCATATAAATTTACATTATTTTATTGGTATTTTGTTTATTTATTTTGATACGAAGTTACATTATTATATGTTTATTTTGTATATATTTTTTATACGTATTTACATTATTAATTTGTATTTTGTTTATATATTCTTATAAAAATTTACGTTATTTTATGTATTTAAATATTTTGATATAAATTCACAGTATTTTATGTATTTTGTATATGTATTTCAATTCAAATTTAGCTTATTTTATGTGTATTTTGTATATCTCTTTTCATACAAATTTAAATTACTTCTTTGTATTTTTGTATATAGTTTTATACAAATTAACGTTATTTTATGTGTATTTTGTATATTAATTTTCATACAAAATCATATTCTTCTATTGGTATTTTGTTTATTTATTTTGGTACGAATTTACATTATTTTATGTGTATTTTGTATATATACTTTTATACATATTTACATCCTTTTACGTGTGTTTTTTATATATATATATATATATATATATATATATATATATATATATATATATATATATATATATATATATATATATATGTATATATATATATATATATATATATATATATATATATATATATATATATATATATATATATATATATATATATATATATATATATATATATATATATATATATATATATATATATATATATATTTTGAAACAAATTTACATTGTTTTATGTGTGTTTTGCATATCTATTTCAATACAAATTTACCATATTTTATATGCATTTTGTATATTTATTTTAATACAAATTTAATTATTTGATGTGTATTTTTGTTTATATATTTTCATAAAAATATGCTTTTTTTATGGTTATTTTGCATCTTTATTTTCATACAAATTTACATTATTTTATTGATATTCTGTGTATTTATTTTGATACGATTTTACATTATTCTATGTGTATTTTGTATATATATTTTATACAAATGTACGTTATTTTATGTATTTGTTTTCATTTCATACAAATTTACATTATTTTATGTGTATTTTGTACATGTATTTAAATACAAATTTCACTAATTATATGTGTATTTTGTATATCTATTTTCATACAAGTTGAAATTATTTTTGTGTATTTTTGTATATATTTTTATACAAATTTTCTTTATTTCATGTGTATTTTTTATATCTATTTTCCTACAAATATACGTTGTTTTATCGGAATTTCGTTTATTTAGTTTGATACGAATTTTTATTATTTTAGGTGTATTTGGTATATATATTTTTATACTTATTTACATCATTTTATATGTATTGTGTATGTATATTTTCATAGAAATTTATTCTATTTTATGTGTATTCGTATATATATTTTGATACAAATTTACATTATTGATGTGTATTTTGTATATCTATTTCAATATAAATTTACTTTATTGTATGTGCATTTTGTATATTTATTTTAATACAAATTGAATTATTTAATGTGTATTTTTCTATATATATTTTTATACAAATATGCGTTATTATATTGGTATTTTGGATCTTTATTTTCATACAAATTTACATTATTTTATTGATATTCTGTTTATTTATTTTGATACGATTTTACATTACTCTATGTGTATTTTGTATATATATTTTTATACATATTTACATTATTTAATGTATATTTTGTATATATATTTTAGGCAAATTTACGTTATTTTATGTGTATTTGTTTATATATTTTCACAGAAATTTATATTATTTTATGTGTATTTTGTATATGTATTTCAATACAAATTTGCCTAATTTTATGTGTATTTTGCATATCTATTTTCAAACAAATTTAAATTATTTTTGTGTATTTTTGCATATATTTTTATTCAAATTTTAGTTATTTTATTTGTATTTTGTATATATATTTTCCTACAAATATACATTCTTTTATTGGAATTTTGTTTATTTATTTTGATACGAATTTACATTATTTTATGTGTATTTTGTATATATATTTTTCTACTTATTTACATTATTTTATGTGTATTTTGTATATATATTTTCATAAAAAATTACGTTATTTTATTTTGTGTATTCGTATATATTTTGATACAAATTTACACTATTTTATGTGTATTTTGCATATCTATTTCAATACAAATTTACCTTTGTATGTGTATTTTGTATATTTATTTTAATACAAATTTAATTATTTTATGTGTATTTTTGTATAAATATATTTTTGAAATATGAGTTATTTGATGGGTATTTTGCATCTTTATTTTCATAAGTTTTTACATTAGTTTATTGATATTCTGTATATTTATATTGATACAATTTTCCATTATTCAATGTTTATTTTGTATATATTTTCCTTACATATTTTCATTATTTAATGTATATTTTGTATATATATATATATATATATATATATATATATATATATATATATATATATATATATATATATATATATATATATATATATATATATATATATATATAGATATATATATATATATATATATATATATATATATATATATATATATATATATATATATATATATATATTACGAATGTGCTGTATGTGTATGATTGTATGTGTAATGTGATAAAATTGTAGCATGATGCAATGTTAGCTCAGCATGGTGCAACTCTACTTGTTGGGACAAGAGAGACAGAGGGGAGCCCGGGGCCACCGGCAGCCGGGGAGGAAGTGCTGAGTCGGCAGTGGGGAGTGGCGAGCGAAAGGCGCTGAGGGGTGGGGGAGAAGACGTGTGTCTGGGCTTAGAGAGTGTTGAGCTGCTCCGCTCGCGAGCTGTGTGCATCCGGTGTGCATGTCTGCCGTGCCCCTGCACTGTGCCTGATTAACTAACTGTTCTGTGCCCTTGAAAGTTGCTGTACTGTGTGAGGAACCTGTCATTAAACTAGAACTTAGTGTTGAACGTGTATTCTTTGTGCCCTGCCTCGTTTCCTCCTCCCCTCGGTGTTCGGTGTGGGCCGCTGTGAGTGACTGGTGCCCGTGTGGTTGTTTTGAGGATCACGCCACCTGCCTGCCGTGTATGGTGTGTGGTAGGGGGGGTGGCGTAACAATATATATATATATATATATATATATATATATATATATATATATATATATATATATATATTTTATTATGCAAATCTACGTTATTTTATGTTTATTTGCAGAGCTGGGCGCGTTACTGGATTTGGGGTAGTCCGCTACCGCTCCTCCGCACTTCGGACGCAGGTAGTCCGCACCTGTACTTCCGCGCCTAAAAATTTTTCGCTCGGTCCGCTTCCGGACCTCCGCACCTCCGCTACTGTACGCAAAACTATTAAAGCGCGCCTGAAAAAACTAGTCCGCACCTCAAAAATAAAACAAAATAGTACAAGGCAATAATACATCAAGCTTCATATATATATATATATATATATATATATATATATATATATATATATATATATATATAGAGAGAGAGAGAGAGAGAGAGAGAGAGAGAGAGAGAGAGAGAGAGAGAGAGAGAGAGAGATTTACCTTCAAATGGGGTGGGCCTCTCAAGCGCGAGTCTGGAATGTTCTATGCGGTAACGGCTTATTCCTCCCTAATTTACATTTTCCCATTCTTAATTAAATTCTGGCATTACACTGGAAGGTCAGCTCCACGTCAGACAAGGAAATGTCTGACGTCGCCAGCGGCGTAGAGGTTCTGGAGGCTGACGGTGCAGGCGTGCTGGTTCTGTAGCTCACGCTATTGACGCTACTATCCCCTGACACACTCCTGCTCCTGTCGCTATCACCTCTTTTCACGTATCTGTCCATGTTTATTTGTAAACACTAAACACTAAACAATCGCAGTGAATCACTAAATGCCAAAAGATTCTGAAAAGAAAAAGAAAATTGACACAGTGATCAGCTGGTAGCACACAGCCCGCCAAAACGCGCGAAAGTAATGCCGCGGACTGTTTGTCGTCTTCGTTTTTTTATCTTTGAAAATCTCAGGTGCGGAAGTCTGGACCCAAAATTTCGCCTGTCCGCACCTGTTACTTCCGCACTTTTGAAAACGTTCCGCACTTCCGGGCTTCCGCACCTCGTTTGGCGGTCCGCAGGTGCGGAGGAGCGGAGGTCCGGACCGAGGTGCGGAAGTGCCCAGGTATGTTTATTTGTTTATATATTTTGATAGAAATTTACAATATTTTATGGGTATTTTGTATATACTTATATTTCAAAACAAATTTACCTAATTTTATATGTATTTTGTATATCTATTTTCATACAAATTTAAATTATTTCTGTGTTTTTTTGTATAGATACACATTAGATAGATACATATATTTTTTAAGTTATGTGTATTTTGTAAATATAATTATACACAAATATATATTATTTTATTGGTATTTTGTTGATTTATTTTGATACGAATTTACATTGTTTTATGTGTAATTTGTATATATATTTTTATACGTGTTTACATTATTTAATGTTTATTTTGTATATATATTTTATACAAATTTATGTTATTTTACGTGTATTTGTATATATATTTTGATACAAATCTACATTATTTTATTTGTATATTGTATATATATTTCATTACAAATTTGCCTTTTTTTTATGTTTATTCTTATATTTATTTTCATTCAAATTTAAATTATTTTATGTTTATATATTTATTTGTATTTACGTTACTTTATGTGTATTTTCAAAATATATTTTCATTCAAAATTACATTATTTTATCGGTATTCTGTTCATTTATTTCGATACGAATTTAGATTATTTCATGTGTATTTTCTATACCTATTTTTATACGCATTTACATTATCTAATGTGTGTTTTGTATATATATTTTTTATACAATATTACTTAATTTTATATGCATTTGTGTATTTTTTTTTTATACAAATTTACATTATTTTAAGTGTATTCTGTACTTTTTTTACTAGAAGTTTGCCTTATTTTATGCGTATTTTGTCTATTTATTTTCATACAAATTTAAATTATTTTGTGTGCATTTTTGTATATATATTTTTATACAAATTTCCCTTATTTTATGTGTATTTTGTTTATATTTTTTTCATACAAATTTACATTTTTATTGGTATTTTGTTTACGTATTTTGATACGAATTTACATTATTATATGTGTATTTTGTGTATATTTTGTATACGTATTTTCATTGTTTAATGTGTATTTTCTTTATATATTTTAAAACAAATTTACGCAATTTTATGCGTATGTTTAAATATTTTGATACAAATTTACATTATTTTATGTATTTTGTATATATATTTCAATACAAATTTAGTTTATTTTATGTATATTTTGTATATCTATTTTCATACAAATTTAAATTACTTTTGTGTATTTTTGTATATAGTTTTATACAAATAAACGTTATTTTATGTGTATTTTGTATATTTATTTTCATAAATTCACATTCTTCTATTGGTATTTTGTTTATTTATTTTGGTACGAGTTTACATTAATTTATGTGTATTTTGTATATATATTTTTATACGTATTTACATAATTTTATGTGTATTTTTTAAATATGTTTTTTATAGAAATCTACGTTTTTTTATGTGTATTCGAATATATATTTTGAAGCAAATTTACATTGTTTTATGTGTGTTTTGCACATCTATTTCAATACAAATTTACCATATTGTATGTGTATTTTGTATTTTTATTTTAATACAAATTTAATTATTTGATGTGCATATATATTTTTATAAAAATATGCTTTTTTTATGGGTATTTTGCATCTTTATTTTCATACAAATTTACATTATTTTATTGATATACTGTGTATTTATTTTGATACGATTTTACATTTTTCTATGTTTATTTTGTATATTTTTTTATTTTACATATTCACCTTATTTAATGTGCATTCTCTCTCTCTCTCTCTCTCTCTCTCTCTCTCTCTCTCTCTCTCTCTCTATATATATATATATATATTATTCAAATATACGTTACTTTATGTCTATTTGTTAATATATTTTCATACAAATTGAAATTATTTTTGTGTATCTTTGTATGTATTTTTATACAAATTTTAGTTATTTTATATATTATTTTGTATATTTTTTTTCTACATATATACATTCTTTTATTGAAATTTAGTTTATTGAATTTGATACGAATTTACCTTATTTTAGGTGTATTTTGTATATATATTTTTATACGTTTTTACATTATTTTATGTGAATTTTTTATATATATTTTCATAGAAATTTACGTTATTTTATGTGATTTCGTATATATATTTTAATACAAATTTACATTATTTGATGTTTATTTGGATATCTATTTCCATACAAATTTACCTTATTGTATGCGCATTTTTGTATATTTATTTTAATAGAAAGTTAATTATTTGATGTGTATTTTTGTATATTTATTTTAATACAAATATGCGTTATTTTATGGGTATTTTGCCTCTTTATTTTCATAGAAATTTACATTATTTTATTGATATTCTGTTCATTTTTTTTGACACGATTTTACATTACTCTATGTGTATTATGTATATATTTTTTATACATTTTTCCATTATTAATGTGTATTTTGTATATATATTTTATACAAATTTATGTTATTTTATTTGTATTTGTAGATATATTTTGACACAAATTTACAATATTTTATGGGTATTTTGTATACATATTTCAAAAGAAATTTACCTAATTTTATGAGTATTTTGTGTATCTTTTTTCATATAAATTAAAATTATTTGTAGGTATTTTTGTATATATTTTCATACAAATTTTAGTTATGTGTATTTTGTAAATTTATTTTCATTCATATATATATTATTTTATTGGTAATTTGCTGATTTATTTTGATACGAATTTACATTATTTTATATGTACTTTGTATATATATTTTTATACACATTTACATTATATAATGTTTATTTTGAATAAATATTTTCATATAAATTCATGTTATTTTATGTGTATTTGTATACATATTTGCATACAAATTTACATTATTTTTATGTGTATTTTGTACATATATTTCATCACAAATTTACCTTATTTTATGTTTATTTTGTATATTTATTACATTCAATTTTAAGTTATTTTATGTGTATATTTGTATTTGTATGTAGGTTATTTTATATATTTTTTCTCTATATATTTTCATCCAAAATTACATTGTTTTATTGGTATTTTGTTAATTTAACTCGATACGAATTTAGATTATTTCATAGGTATTTTGTATACATATTTTTATACGCATTTACACTATTTAATGTGTGTTTTGTAAATATATTTTTATGCAAATTCACTTTATTTTATGTGCATTTTTGTACATATATTTTTATAGAAATTTGCGTTACTTTATGTGTATTTTGTATATGTTTTCTCATACAAATTTACATTATTTTATTGGTATTTTGTTTATATATTTTTATACAAATTTACTTTATTATATGTGTATTTGTATAAATATTTTGATACAAATTTACATTATTTTATGTATTTTGTATATATATTTCAATTCAAATTTAGCTTATTTTATGTGCATTTTATATATCTATTTTCATACAAATTTACTTCTGTGTTTTTTTGTATACAGTTTTATACAAATTTAGTTATTTTATGTGTATTTTGTATATTTATATATATACAAATCCACATTCTTTTATTGGTATTTTGTTTATTTATTTTATTACGAATTTACATTATTTTATGTGTATTTTGTATACATTTTTTCTATACGTATTTACTTCATTTTATGTGTATTTTGTATATATATTTTTTATAGAAATCTACGTTATTTTATGTGTATTCGTATATATATTTTAAAACAAATTTACATTGTTTTATATCTATTTTGCATATCTATTTCAAAACAAATTTACCTTATTGTATGTGCATTTTGTATATTTATTTTAATACAAATTTAAACATTTTATGTGTATTTTGGTATATATATTTTTTATAGAAAATGCGTAATTTTATGGGTATTTTGCATGTTTATTTTCATACAAATTTATATTATTTTATTAATATACTGTGTATTTATTTTCATACGATTTTACATTATTTTTTTTGTTTTTTGTATATAATTTTTTTATACATATTTACATTATTTAATGTGTTTTTTGTATATATATTGATACAAATTTACGTTATTTTAAGTGTATTTGTTTATATATTTTCATTCAAATTTACATTATTTTATATGTATTTTGTATATGTATTTCAATACAATTTTACCTAATTTTATATGTATTTTTTGTATTTATTTTCATACAAATTTGAATTATTTTTGTGTATTTTTGTATATAGTTTTATACAAATTTAGGTTATTTTATGTTTATTTTTTATATCTATTTTCATACAAATACACGTTCTTTTATTAATATTTTGTTTATTTATTTTGACACGAATTTACATTATTTAATGTGTATTTTGTATTTATATTTCTATAAAAATCTACGTTATTTTATGTGTATTCGTATATATATATATTCTGAAACAAATTTACTTTATTTTATGTGTATTTTGCATATTTTTTCAATACAAATATACCTTATTGTATGTGCATTTTGTATTTTAATTTTAATACAAATTTAATTATTCTATGTGTATTTTTGTATATATTTTTTTTATAAAAAATATGCTTTATTTTATGGGTATTTTCATACAAATTTACATTATTTTATTGGTATTCTGTATATTTATTTTGATACGATTTTACTTTATTCTATGTGTATTTTGTATATATAACTTATACAAATGTACATTATTTTAAGTGTATTTGTTTTCATTTCATACAAATTTACATTATTTTATGTGTATTTTGTACATATATTTAAATATAAATTTAACTAATTATATGTGTATTTTGTATATCTATTTTCATACAAATTGAAAATATTTTTGTGGATTTTTCTATATATTTTTATACAGTTTTTTTGTTATTTTATGTGTATTTTTTATATTTATTTTCCTACAAATATACGTTCTTTTATCGGAATATCGTTTATTGGTATATATATTTTTATACTTATTTACATCATTTTATATGTATTTTGTATGTATATTTTCATAGTAATTTACTCTATTTTATGTGTATTCCTATATATATTTTGATACAAATTTACATTATTGATGTTTATTTTGCATATCTATTTCAATACAAATTTAATTGTTTTATGTGTATTTTTGTATATATATTTTTATACAAATATGCGTTAATCTATGTGTGTTTTGCATCTTTATTTTCATACAAATTTACATTATTTTATTGATGTTCTGTTTATTTATTATGATACGATTTTACATTATTCTATGTGTATTTTGTATATATATTTTTATACATATTTACATTATTTAATGTATATTTTGTATATATATTTTAGGCATATTTACGTTATTTTATGTGTATTTGTTTATATATTTTCATACAAATTTATATTAATTTATATGTATTTTATATATGTATTTCAATACAAATTTGCCTAATTTTATGTGTATTTTGTATATCTATTTTCAAACAAATTAAAATTATTTTTGTGTATTTTTGTATATATTTTTATACAAATTTTAGTTATTTTATTTGTATTTTGTATATATATTTTCCTACAAATATACATTCTTTTATTGGAATTTTGTTTATTTATTTTGATACGAATTTACATTATTTTATATGTGTATTTTGTATATATATTTTTCTACTTATTTACATTATTTTATGTGAATTTTGTATATATATTTTTAAAAAAATTTACGTTATTTTATTGTGTGTATTCGTATATATTTTGATACAAATTTACATTATTTTATGTGTATTTTGCATATCTATTTCAATACAAATTTACCTTATTGTATGTGTATTTTGTATATTTATTTTAATACAAATTTAATTATTTTATGTGTATTTATATCTATATATATAGATATATATATATATATATATATATATATATATATATATATATATATATATATATATATATATATATATATATATATATATATATATATATATATATATATATATATATATATATATATATATATATTATTTTATGGGTATTTTGCACCTTTATTTTCATAAATTTTTACATTACTTTATTGATATTCTGTATATTTATATTGATACAATTTTCTATTATTCTATGTGTATTTTGTATATATATATTTTCCTTACATATTTTCATTATTTAATGTATATTATATATATATATATATATATATATATATATATATATATATATATATATATATATATATATATATATATATATATATATATATATATATATATATATATATATATATATATATATATATAATTTTTTTATGCAAATCTACGCTATTTTATGTTTATTTGTTTATATATTTTGATAGAAATTTACAATTTTTTATGGGTATTTTGTATATTCGTATATTTCAAAACATATTTACCTAATTTTATATGAATTTTGTATATCTATTTTCATACAAATTTAAATTATTTCCGTGTTTTTCTGTATAGGTTTTAATACAAATTTTAGTTATGTTATGTGTATTTTGTAAATATAATTTCACACAAATATATATTATTTTATTGGTATTTTGGTGATTTATTTTGATATGAATTGACATTGCTTTATGTGTAATTTGTATATATATTTTTATACGCATTTACATTATTTAATGTGTATTTGTATATATGTTTTGATACAAATCTACATTATTTCATGTGTATATTGTATATATATTTTATTACAAATTTGCCTTTTTTTATGCTTATTTTTATATTTATTTTCATTCAAATTTAAATTATTTTATGTTTATATATTTACTTGTAATTACGTTATTTTATGTGTATGTTCTTAATATATTTTTTTTCAAAATTACATTATTTTATCGGAATTCTGTTCATTTATTTCGATACGAATTTAGATTATTTCATGTGTATTTTCTATACCTATTTTTATACGCATTTACATTATTTAATGTGTGTTTTATATATATATTTTTCGTAAAATTTTACTTCATTTTATGTACAATTGTGTTGTTGTTTTTATACAAATTTACATTATTTTAAGTGTATTCTGTACTTTTTTTACTACAAATTTGCCTTATTTTATGTGTATTTTGTTTATTTATTTTCATACAAATTGAAATTTATTTTATGTGCATTTTTGTATATATATTTTTATATAAATTTTCCTTGTTTTACGTGTATTTTGTTTATATTTTTTTCATACAAATTTACATTTTTATTGGTATTTTGTTTACGTATTTTGATACGAATTTACTTTATTATATGTGTATTTTGAATATGTTTTGTATACGTATTTTCATTATTTAATGTGTATTTTATTTATATATTCTAAAACAAATTTACGCAATTTTATGCGTTTCTGTTTAAATATTTTGATACAAATTTACATTATTTTATGTATTTTGTATATATATTTCAATACAAATTTAGTTTATTTTATGTATATTTTGTATATCTATTTTCATACAAATTTAAATTACTTTTGTGTATTTTTGTATATAGTTTTATACAAATAAACGTTATTTTATGTGTATTTTGTATATTTATTTTCATACAAATTCACATTCTTCTATTGGTATTTTGTTTATTTATTTTGGTACGAATTTACATTATTTTATGTGTATTTTGTATATAGATTTTTATACGTATTTACATCATTTTATGTATATTTTTTATATATATTTTTATAGAAATTTACTTTTTTTATGTGTATTCGTATATATATTTTGAGACAAATTTATATTGTTTTATGTGTGTTTTGCACATCTATTTCAATACAAATTTACCA
This sequence comes from Eriocheir sinensis, assembly GCF_024679095.1. Taxonomy (NCBI): domain Eukaryota; kingdom Metazoa; phylum Arthropoda; class Malacostraca; order Decapoda; family Varunidae; genus Eriocheir; species Eriocheir sinensis. The sequence goes on along the minus strand of NC_066510.1, from coordinate 5,414,100 downwards.
TATTGTATGTGCATTTTGTATATTTATTTTAATACAAATTTAATTATTTGAGTTTTTTTTGTATATATATTTTTTATAAAAATATCCTTTTTTATGGGTATTTTGCATCTTTATTTTCATACAAATTTACATTATTTTATTGATATTCTGTGTATTTATTTTGATACGATTTTACATTTTTCTATGTGTTTTGTATATATTTTATTTTACATATTTACATTATTTAATGTTCATTTTTTATATATATTTTATACAAATATACGTTACTTTATGTCTATTTGTTTATATATTTTCATACAAATTTACAGTATTTTATGAGTATTTTGTATATATATTTCAATACAAATTTACCTAATTTTATGTGTATTTTGTATATCTATTTTCATACAAATTGAAATAAATTTTTTGTATCCTTGTATGTATTTTTATTCAAATTTTAGTTATTTTATATATTATTTTGAATATTTTTTTTCTACATACATACATTCTTTTATTGAAATTTAGTTTATTGAATTTGATACGAATTTATCTTATTTTAGGTGTATTTTGTATATATATTTTTATACGTTTTACATTATTTTATGTGAATTTTTTATATATATTTTCATTGAAATTTATGTTTTTTTATGTGATTTCCTACATATATTTAATTTTTTTTTAACATTATTTGATGTGTATTTTGCATATCTATTTCCATACAAATTTACCTTATTTTATGTGTATTTTTGTATATTTATTTTAATACAAATTTAATTATTTTATATGTATTTTTGTATATATATTTTGATACAAATGTGCGTTATTTTATGGGTATTTTGCTTTTTTATTTTCATAGAAATTTATATTATTTTATTGATATTGTGTTCATTTATTTTGAAACGATTTTAGATTATTCTATGTGTATTTTGTATATATTTTTATACATTTCTCCATTATTTAATTTGTATTTTGTATATATATTTTATACAAATTTACGTTATTTTATGTGTATTTGTTGATATATTTTGACACAAATTTACAATATTTTATAGATATTTGGCATATATATTTCCAACGAAATTTACCTAATTTTATGTGTATTTTGTATATCTTTTTTCATACAAATTCAAATTATTTGTGGGTATTTTTGTATATATTTTAATACAAATTTTAATTATGTTATGTGTATTTTGTAAATTTATTTTCATTCAAATATATATTATTTTATTAGTATTTTGTTGATTTATTTTGAAACGAATTTACATTATTTTATATGTACTTTGTATATATATTTTATACACATTTACATTATTTAATGTTTATTTTGAATATATATTTTCATACAAATTCTTGTTATTTTATGTGTATTTGTATATATATTTGCATACAAATTGACATTATTTTTATGTGTATTTTGTACATATATTTTATTACAAATTTACCTTATTTTATGTTTATTTTGTATATTTATTACATTCAATTTTAAATTATTTTATGTGTATATTTGTATTTGTATGTAGGTTTTTTTTATGTATTTTTTCTCTATATATTTTCATCCAAAATTACATTATTTTCTTGGTATTTTGTTAATTTAATTCGATACGTATTTAGATTATTTCATAGGTATTTTGTATACATATTTTTATACGCATTTACATTATTTAACGTGTGTTTTTTTATATACATTTTTATGCAAATTTACTTTATTTTATGTGCATTTTTGTACATATATTTTTATAGAAATTTGCGTTACTTTATGTGTATTTTGTATATGTTTTCTCATACAAATTTACATTATTTTATTGGTATTTTGTTTATTTATTTTGATACGAATTACATGATTATATGAGTATTTTGTACATATTTTTTATACGTATTTACATTATTTAATGTGTATTTTGTTTATATATTTTTATACAAATTTACGTTATTATATGTGTATTTGTATAAATATTTTGATACAAATTTACATTATTTTATGTATTTTGTATATATATTTCAATTCAAATTTAGCTTATTTTATGTGTATTTTTTATATCTGTTTTCATACAAATTTACTTACTTTTGTGTATTTTTGTATGTAGTTTTATACAAATTTAGTTATTTTATATGTATTTTGTATATTTATATTTATACAAATACACATTCATTTATTGGTATTTTGTTTATTTATTTTGATACGAATTTACATTATTTTATGTGTATTTTGTATACATTTTTTTATACGTATTTACTTCATTTTATATGTATTTTGTATATATATTTTTTATAGAAATCTACGTTATTTTATGTGTTTTCATATATATATTTTAAAACAAATTTACATTGTTTTATATGTATTATGCATATCTATTTCAATACAGATTTACCTTATTGTATGTGCATTTTGTATATTTATTTTAATACAAATTTAAATATTTTATGTGTATTTTGGTATATATATTTTTTATAATAAATGCGTAATAAATTTTATGGGTATTTTGCATGTTTATTTTCATACCAATTTATATTATTTTATTAATATTCTGTGTATTTATTTTGATACGATTTTACATTATTTTGTTTGTGTTTTGTATATATATTTTTTATACATATTTACATTATTTAATGTGTGTTTTTATATATTTATATATATATATATATATATATATATATATATATATATATATATATATATATATATATATATATATATATATATATATATATATATATATATATATATATATATATATATATATATATATATATATATATATATATATATTTGATACAAATTTACGTTATTTTAAGTGTATTTGTTTATATATTTTCATTCAAATTTACATTATTTTATGTGTATTTTGTATATATATTTCAATACAATTTTACCTAATTTTTTATGTATTTTGTATATTCATTTTCATACAAATTTACACTATTTTTGTGTATTTTTGTATATAGTTTTATTCAAATTTAGGTTATTTTATGTGTATTTTGTATATCTATTTTCATATAAATACACATTCTTTTATTAATATTTTGTTTATTTATTTTGAAACGAATTTACATTATTTAATGTGTATATTGTATATATATTTTTATACGTATTTACATCATTTCATGTGTATTTTGTATATATATTTCTATAAAAAGCTACGTTATTTTATGTGTATTCGTATATATATTCTGAAACAAATTTACATTGTTTTTTGTGTTTTTGCGTATTTTTTCAATACAAATTTACCTTATTGTATGTGCATTTTGTATATTAATTTTAATACAAATTTATTTATTGTATGTGTATTTTTGTACATGTATTTAAAAAAAATGCTTTATTTTATGGGTATTTTGCATCTTTATTTTCATTTAAATTTACTTTATTTTATTCATATTTTGTGTATTTATTTTGATACGATTTTACATTATTCTATGTGTATTTTGTATATACATTTTATACAAATGTACGTTATTTTATGTGTATTTGTTTTCATTTCATACAAATTTCCATTATTTTATGTGTATTTTGTACATGTATTTAAATATAAATTTAACTAATTATATGTGTATTTTGTATATCTATTTTCATACAAATTGAAATTATTTTTGTGTATATTTGTATATATTTTTGTACAAATTTTCGTTATTTTATGTGTATTTTGTATATTTATTTTCCTACAAATATACATTCTTTTATCGGTATTTTGTTTATTTATTTTGATACGAATTTACATTATTTTAGGTGTATTTGGTATATATGTTTTTATACTTATTTACATAATTTTATATGTATTTTGTATGTATATTTTCATAGAAATTTACTGTATTTTATGTGTATTCGCATATATATTTTGATACGAATTTTCATTATTTATGTGTGTTTTGCATATCTATTTCAATACAAATTTACTTTATTGTATGTGCATTTTGTATATTTATTTTAATACAAATTTAATTATTTTATGTGTATTTTTGTATATATATATTTTTATACAAATATGCGTTATCATATGTGTGTTTTGCATCTTTATTTTCATACAAATTTACATTATTTTATTGATATTCTGTTTATTTATTATGATACGATTTTACATTATTCTATGTGTATTTTGTATATATATTTTATACATATTTACATTATTTAATGTATATTTTGTATATATATTTTAGGCATATTTACGTTATTTTATGTGTATTTGTTTATATATTTTCATACAAATTTATATTAATTTATATGTATTTTATATATGTATTTCAATACAAATTTGCCTAATTTTATGTGTATTTTGCATATCTATTTTCAAACAAATTTAAATTATTTTTGTGTATTTTTGTATATATTTTTATACAAATTTTAGTTATTTTATTTGTATTTAGTATATATATTTTCCTACAAATATACATTGTTTTATTGGAATTTTGTTTATTTATTTTGATACGAATTTACATTATTTTATATGTGTATTTTGTATATATATTTTTCTACTTATTTACATTATTTTATGTGAATTTTGAATATATATTTTTATAAAAATTTACGTTATTTTATTGTGTGTATTCGTATATATTTTGATACAAATTTACATTATTTTATGTGTATTTTGCATATCTATTTCAATACAAACTTACCTTATTGTATGTGTATTTTGTATATTTATTTTAATACAAATTTAATTATTTTATGTGTATTTTTGTATATATATATATATATATATATATATATATATATATATATATATATATATATATATATATATATATATATATATATATATATATATTTTTTTTTTTTTTTATATGAGTTATTGTGTGTTTATTTTTCTTGTTTAGTTTCATAAATTTTACAATACTTTATTGATATGCTGTATTTTATATTGATACAATTTTAAATTATTCTATGTGTATTTTGTATATATTTTCCTACATATTTACATTACTTAATGTAAATTTTGTATATATATATATATATATATATATATATATATATATATATATATATATATATATATATATATATATATATATATATAAATATATATATATATATATATATATATATATATATATATATATATATATAATTTTTTTATGCAAATCTACGCTATTTTATGTTTATTTGTTTATATATTTTGATAGAAATTTACAATTTTTTATGGGTATTTTGTATATTCGTATATTTCAAAACATATTTACCTAATTTTATATGAATTTTGTATATCTATTTTCATACAAATTTAAATTATTTCCGTGTTTTTCTGTATAGGTTTTAATACAAATTTTAGTTATGTTATGTGTATTTTGTAAATATAATTTCACACAAATATATATTATTTTATTGGTATTTTGGTGATTTATTTTGATATGAATTTACATTGCTTTATGTGTAATTTGTATATATATTTTTATACGCATTTACATTATTTAATGTGTATTTGTATATATGTTTTGATACAAATCTACATTATTTCATGTGTATATTGTATATATATTTCATTACAAATTTGCCTTTTTTTATGCTTATTTTTATATTTATTTTCATTCAAATTTAAATTATTTTATGTTTATATATTTACTTGTAATTACGTTATTTTATGTGTATGTTCTTAATATATTTTTTTTCAAAATTACATTATTTTATCGGTATTCTGTTCATTTATTTCGATACGAATTTAGATTATTTCATGTGTATTTTGTATATATATTTCTATAAAAAGCTACGTTATTTTATGTGTATTCGTATATATATTCTGAAACAAATTTACATTGTTTTTTGTGTTTTTTGCATATTTTTTCAATACAAATTTACCTTATTGTATGTGCATTTTGTATATTAATTTTAATACAAATTTGTTTATTGTATGTGTATTTTTGTACATGTATTTAAAAAAAAATGCTTTATTTTATGGGTATTTTGCATCTTTATTTTCATTCAAATTTACTTTATTTTATTCATATTTTGTGTATTTATTTTGATACGATTTTACATTATTCTATGTGTATTTTGTATATACATTTTATACAAATGTACGTTATTTTATGTGTATTTGTTTTCATTTCATACAAATTTCCATTATTTTATGTGTATTTTGTACATGTATTTAAATATAAATTTAACTAATTATATGTGTATTTTGTATATCTATTTTCATACAAATTGAAATTCTTTTTGTGTATATTTGTATATATTTTTATACAAATTTTCGTTATTTTATGTGTATTTTGTATATTTATTTTCCTATAAATATACATTCTTTTATCGGTATTTTGTTTATTTATTTTGATACGAATTTACATTATTTTAGGTGTATTTGATATATATGTTCTTATACTTATTTACATAATTTTATATGTATTTTGTGTGTATATTTTCATAGAAATTTACTCTATTTTATGTGTATTCGCATATATATTTTTATACGAATTTTCATTATTTTTGTGTATTTTGCATATCTATTTCAATACAAATTTACTTTATTGTATGTGCATTTTTATATTTATTTTAATACAAATTTAATTATTTTATGTGTATTTTTGTATATATATATTTTTATACAAATATGCGTTATTATATTGGCATTTTGCATCTTTATTTTCATACTAATTTACAATATTTTAATCATATTCTGTTTATTTATTTTGAAACGATTTTACATTATTCCATGTGTATTTTGTATATATATTTTTTATACATATTTACATTATTTAATGTATAATTTGTATATATATTTCGTGCAAAATTTACGTTATTTTATGTGTATTTGTTAATATATTTTCAACAAAATTTACATTATTTTATGTGTATTTTGTGTATGTATTTCAAAACAAATTTGCCTAATTTTATGTGTATTTTTCATATCTATTTTCAAAAAAAAAAAATTATTTCTGTGTATTTTTGTATATATTTTTATACAAATTTTAGCTATTTTATATGTATTTTGTATATATATTTTCTTACAAATATACATTTATTTAATTGAAATTTTGTTTATTTATTTTGATACGAATTTACATTGTTTTATGTGTATTTTGTATATATATTTTTCTACGTATTTACATTATTATATGTGTATTTTGAATACATATTTTCATAAAAATTTACGTTATTGTTTAGTGCGTATTCGTATATATTTTGATACAAATTTACATTATTTTATATGTATTTTGCATATCTATTTCAATACAAATATACCATATTGTATGTGTATTTTGTATATTTATTTTCATACAAATCTAATTATTTTATGTGTATTTTTGTATATGTATATATATATATATATATATATATATATATATATATATATACATATATATATATATATATATAGATATATATACAGAGAGAGAGAGAGAGAGAGAGAGAGAGAGAGAGAAATATATATTTTTTTTAATATGAGTTATTTTATGGGTATTTTGCATCTTTATTTTCCTAAATTTTTACATTACTTTATTGATATTCTGTATATTTATATTGTTACAATTTTACATTATTCTATGTGTATTTTGTATTTTTTAAATATTTATTTATATATATCTATATATATATATATATATATATATATATATATATATATATACATATATATATATATATATATACATATATATATATATATATATATATATATATATATATATATATATATTTTTTTTTTTTTTACAACAAAGGAGGCAGCTCAGGGGCACTCAAAAAAAGAAAACAATAATAAAAAAAAAACCGCTACTCGCTGCTCCTAAAAAAGAAACAAAAGAGGTGGCCGAAAGCAAGATCAAATACGGGAGGAGAGGTGTCGTGATACCCTCCTCTTGAAAGAGTTCAAGTCGTAGGCAGGAGGAAATACAGATGAAGGAAGAATGTTCCAGAGTTTACCAGCGTGAGGGATGAAAGAGTGAAGATGCTGGTTAACTTTTGCATAAGGGGTTTGGACAGTATAGGGATGAGCATTAGTAGAAAGTCGAGTGCAGCGGGGCCGCGGGAGGGGGGGAGGCATGCAGTTAGCAAGTTCAGAAGAGCAGTCAGCGTGGAAATATCGATAGAAGATAGAAAGAGAAGCAACATTGCGGCGGAATTTAAGAGGTAGAAGAATATCATTATGAGGAGGAGAGCTGATGAGACGAAGAGCCTTAGCATCCACTCTGTTCAAAAGAGCTGTGTGAGTGGAGCCCCCCCACACATAAGATTCATATTCCATACGAAGGCGGACAAGGCCCCTGTATATGGACAGCAACTGTGCAGGGGAGAAGAACTGGCGGAGACGGTGCAGAACGCCCAGCCTCGAGGAAGCTGATTTAGTAAGAGATGAGATATAAAGTTTCCAGTTAAGATTTTGAGCTAAATTCGTATCGAAATAAATAAACAAAATACTAATAAAATAATGTAATCTTGAATAAAAATATATATGCAAAATACACATAAAATAACGTAAGTACAAATACAAATATACACATAAAATAATTTAGAATTGAATGAAAATAAATATACAAAATAAACATAAAATTAAGTAAAGATATAATGAAATATATGTACAAAATACACACAAAATATTGTATTTTTTTTTCAAAATATATATACAAATACACATAAAATATAAATTTGTGTCAAAAAATATATACAAAGAACATATGAAATAATGTAAATTCGTATCAAAATAAATCAACAAAATACCAATAAAATAATATAAATTTGTGTGAAAATAAATTTAAAAAATACACATAACATAACTAAAATTCGTATTAAAATATATACAAAAATACCCAAAAATAACTTTAATTTGTATAAAAATGGATATACAAAATACTCGTAAAATTAGGTAAATTTGTTTTGAAATATATTTACAAAAGACCCATAAAATATTGTAAATTTGTATCAAAATATATCAACAAAAACATATAAAATAACTTAAATTTGTATAAAATATATATTCAAAATATTCATTAAATAATATAAATATGTATAGAAAATATATACAAAATACACATAGAATAATGTAAAATCGTATCAGTATAAAGTAACAGAATATCAATAAAATAATGTAAATTTGTATGAAAATAAAGATGCAAAATACCCATAAAATAACGCATATTTGTATAAAAATATATATACAAAAATATGCATAAAATAATAAATTTTTTATTAAAATATACAAAATGCATATACAATAAGGTAAATTTGTATTGAAATAAATATGCAAAATACATGTAAAATAATGTAAATTAGTATCAAAATATATATACGAATACACATACATTTCTATGAAAATATATTTACAAAATACATATAAAATGATGTAAATACGTATATATATATATATATATATATATATATATATATATATATATATATATATATATATATATATATATATATATATATATATATATATATATATATATATATATATATATATACAAAATACACATAAAATAATATTAATTCCTATCAAAATAAGTTAACAAAATTCCAATAAAAGAATGTATATTTGCAGGAAAATAAATAATACAAAATACACATAAAATAACTAAAATTTGTATACAAATACAAAATAAAAAAATACACAAAACTAATTTAAGTTTGTATGAAAATAGATATACAAAATAAACATAAAATTAGTTAAAATTTTGTATTGAAATACATATACAAAATACACATAAAATAATGTAAATTTGTATGAAAATGTATAAACAAATAAACATGAAATACCGTAAATTTTTATAAAATATATAAACGAAATACACATTAAATAATGTAAATATGTATAAAAAAACATATTAAAAATAAACATACAATAATGTAAAATCGTATCAAAACAAATACACAAGATATCAATAAAATAATATAAATTTGTATGAAAATAAAAATGCAAAATACCCATAAAATAACGGATATTTCTATTAAAATATATATACAAAAAATTCACATAAAATAATTAAATTTGAATTAAAATAAATACACAAAATGCACATATTATAACGTAAATTCGAATTGAAATAGATATCAAAATAAACATAAAACAGTGTAAATTTGTTTCAAAATATATATATACGAATACACATAAAATTAATAAATTTCTATAAAAATATATATACAATATACACATAACATGCTGTAAATACGTATAAAAATATATCTACAAAATACACATAAAATAATGTAGATTCGTATGAAAATAAATAAACAAAATACCAATAAAATAATGAGTATTTGTATGAAAATATATATACAAAATACATATAAAATAACGTCAATTTGTATAAAACTATATGCAAAAATACACAAAAAATAGTTTAAATTTGTATGAAAATTGATATACAAAATACACATAAAATAAACTAAATTTGTATTGAAATATATATTCAAAATTCAGAAAATAATGTAACTTTTATCAAAATATTTGAACAAATACACATAAAATAACGTAAATTTCTATAAAAATATATAAACAAAATGCACATTGAATAATGTAAAAACATATAAAAAAATATATACAAAAAACACATATAATAATGTAAATTCGTATCAAAATAAATAAAATAAATACCAATAAAATAATGTAAATCTGTATGAAAAAATATATACAAAATACACAAAAATAAAGCAAATTTCTGTAAAAGTATATGTACAAAAATGCACATAAAGAATTTTAATTTGTATGGAAATAAATATTCAAAATACATAGGATAAAATAATGCAAATTTGGGTTAAGAATCGTTTTAGGTCCGTGCCAGTATCTCATTACCTACCTCATGAAACATCAGTATCTCTTCATATATCTTTTCTACAAACCTTCAACAGTCATGGAAACGCTTTGAAAATCCAATTCAAGGACTTTTTTTATACTCATGAAAATAGGGGATAATGTTTACGAAAGCGCGTCGCCTCCTCTGGTGCTGGCCGCGGCGACGCTGCAGCCGGTGTTGCGAGAGATACCTCCTCGCTGAAATAAGTCACATATACATGAGGAGGGAGTCGAGAGGGGTGCAGCCCCCCCGTTAGTAGGTCGTAAAGCTCGGTTGGAGTAGTTTAAATATGCTCACCGACCCTATGCCCTCTGCGAGCTATTTTGCGGCTGCGGCGGCTGCGGGGGATGTGTAACGCTTGAGAGGAAGGATGCGGGTGAGCTGAATGAGAGAATTTGCAGAGAGGAAGTCGAGGTATGTTTGAAGAAGCAGAAGAATTGCAAGGCAGCAGGGCTGGATGAGATCCCGTATGAATTGTATAAGAATGGAGGTGAGGTGGTGATAGACAGGATGACTGAGCTATTCAACTGTGTATGGGAGAATGAGAGAGTGCCTCGGGAATGGAACGAATGCAGAGTGACTCTGATACACAAGGGAGGACATAAGAGGAAAGAGCTGAAGAATTATAGCGATAGCCCTGGGCGAATACGGTGGGAGGGAAGATTTTCTGTGCTGTGTTGAATGAAAGGCTGTGTAAGTGGATTGAAAGAGAGTTGCACAGACAGGGACAATATGTATGTGGTAAATGAGATGATAGAGAGGAAAAGGAAGAATGGAAGTCCGTTGTATCTTGGGTTTCTTGACATTGAGAAAGCGTATGATAGAGTGAACAGGGAGGTGATGTGCAAGGTACTGGAGAAAGTAGGTTTGAGTGATAAGATAGTGCGAATCATTAGGAGCATGTATGTGGATACAAGAGCCAGGTATAGGTTAGGAGCATTAGAGACAGAGTGGGTGAGGAAAGAGGTGTTAGATCCTGTCTCCAACTCTCTTCAGTCTGTACACTGAGGAGTTGGCAGCCAGGATGAGGAGAAAAGAATGCAGGAGTAAAAGTGGGAGAAGACAGGGCAGATGATGTGGTAGTCATGAGTGAGTCAGGAACTATTAGATGTGGTAAATGAGTATGGGAGAGATTTTGGAGTGAAATAGTAGTGAGAAAAGTCAGATAATGGTTGTGAATGGGGCAGAAGATGAGAGAAATAGGACCTGGAGGCTCAAACAGATGCATACAAGTACCTGGGAGCGGATGTGAAAGGACAAAGAATGAGAAGATTAGCCTAGTTAATCAATGGGAATGAGAGCATGTAAGTATGATGTGCTGAGAGAGGTGTGGAAGACAATGGGATGGAGGTGATTACATGGAGTGAGTTGGAAATTAGGGCAAAATAGGATCGGTAGGTTAGCTTGAATGCACCAAGGTATGCAGCGGTGGAAGCATTGAGGGGTGATAAGATACAAAGTCAGACTGGAACGAATGAATGACGCGAGATTGGCACGGAAGGTTTACCTGTGGAGTGTGCATGAGAGCAAATGGATTAAATGAGAATGGTTGGTGACAGTGGTATGCAGTCAGGTGGGTGAGCAGAGAGGAAGGAGGCGTTTCTTTGAATGGAAGGTGACTGACAGAAATAGTGAGGGCCTAGAATGGAATGTGAGAAAGTGGAAGAAAGAGATAGACAGTGCAGTGAAGGTGACGGTCTGAGGAGGTGGAAGCATGTGATGGAGCGAAAGACTACTTGTCAGCTGGTATGATGGAAGCCTGTGGTGATCTTCTCTTCCAAGCTCGAGCGCAGTGTATGAATGTGAATGCAAGAAACTACAGGTGGTCTGAGTCCCGCAGCAAAGTGTGTCAGATGTGTGACAGGGGTGTGGATGAAACTGTCGTGCATGTGATACTGGTGTGCGGGAGGTACCGGAGAGAAAGGACGGAGATGATGAGGGTGGCACTGAGTGAGATGGGCTGGGATGTGAATGGGAGGATTGCAAGAACGGAGGGAATGGATGCTGCTGCTGCTGGGACTGAGTGCTGAAGCAAATGAGAGAATTATAGAACCCATGAAGAGTTTTCTGGAAAAGATGTGGTGTGCAAGAAATAGGGAATTGGAAGATTTGTAATGGATACTGCTTGTGTTGTTTTTATTTTTACAGGGTGTGCCGATACGAAGGCCTGACTCTCCAACGGGTCACCTGTACAGCAAGAGCAAGAGCAAGAGCAAGTGTCGCCGCGGCCAGCACCAGAGGAGGCGACGCTCTTTCGTAAACACTATCCCCTATTTTCAAGAGTAAAAAAAAGTCCTTGAATTGGATTTTCAAAGAGTTTCCATGACTGTTGAAGGTTTGTAGAAAATATATATGAAGAGATACCGATGTTTCATAAAGTAGATTATGAGATACTGGCACGGACCTAATACGAATCTTTACCCAAATTTGTATTAAAAAAAATACAGAATACACATAGAATATTATAATTTTCTATCAAAAAAACAACATAAATGCACATAAAATAAAGTAATTTTTAAAAAAAAATATATATACAAAACACACATTAAATAATGTAAATGCGTATAAAAATATGTATATACAAAATACACATGAAATAATCAAAATAATGTAGTTTTAAATGGAAATATATATACAAAATACACATAAGGTAACGTAAATATAAAACAAATATACACATAAAATAATTTAAATATGAATGAAAATAAATATACAAAATCAATATAAAACAACATAAATTTGTAATGAAATATATATACAAAATAGACATAAAATAATGTAGATTTGTATCAAGATATATATACAGTTACACATAAAATAACATAAATTTGTATAAAAATATATATACAAAATAAACATTATATAATATAAATACGTAGAAAAATATATATACAAAGGGCACAAAAAAAAGGAAACAAAAAAAAAAAAAAAAAGCCCGCTACTCCCTGCTCTCAAAAAATAATCAAAAGAGGTGGCCGAAAGAGAGGTCAATTTCGGGAAAAGAGGTGTCCTGATACCCTTCTCTTGAAAGGATTCAATACAGATGAAGGAAGATTACATAAATGCACATAAAATAAAGTATTTTTTTTAAAAAATATATATACAAAACACACATTAAATCATGTAAATGCGTATAAAAATATGTATATACAAAATACACATGAAATAATCAAAATAATGTAGTTTTAAATGGAAATATATATACAAAATACACATAAGGTAACGTAAATATAAAACAAATATACACATAAAATAATTTAAATATGAATGAAAATAAATATACAAAATCAATATAAAACAACATAAATTTGTAATGAAATATATATACAAAATAGACATAAAATAATGTAGATTTGTATCAAGATATATATACAGTTACACATAAAATAACATAAATTTGTATAAAAATATATATACAAAATAAACATTATATAATATAAATACGTAGAAAAATATATATACAAAGGGCACAAAAAAAAGGAAACAAAAAAAAAAAAAAAGCCCGCTACTCCCTGCTCTCAAAAAATAATCAAAAGAGGTGGCCGAAAGAGAGGTCAATTTCGGGAAAAGAGGTGTCCTGATACCCTTCTCTTGAAAGAGTTGAAGTCGTAGGCAGGATTCAATACAGATGAAGGAAGATTACATAAATGCACATAAAATAAAGTATTTTTTTTAAAAAATATATATACAAAACACACATTAAATAATGTAAATGCGTATAAAAATATGTATATACAAAATACACATGAAATAATCAAAATAATGTAGTTTTAAATGGAAATATATATACAAAATACACATAAGATAACGTAAATATAAAACAAATATACACATAAAATAATTTAAATATGAATGAAAATAAATATACAAAATCAATATAGAACAACATAGATTTGTAATGAAATATATATACAAAATAGACATAAAATAATGTAAATTTGTATCAAGATATATATACAGTTACACATAAAATAACATAAATTTGTATAAAAATATATATACAAAATAAACATTATATAATATAAATACGTAGAAAAATATATATACAAAGGGCACAAAAAAAAAGGAAACAAAAAAAAAAAAAAAAGCCCGCTACTCCCTGCTCTCAAAAAATAATCAAAAGAGGTGGCCGAAAGAGAGGTCAATTTCGGGAGAAGAGGTGTCCTGATACCCTTCTCTTGAAAGAGTTGAAGTCGTAGGCAGGATTCAATACAGATGAAGGAAGATTGTTTCAAAGTTTACCAGCGTGAGGGATGAAAGAGTGAAGATGCTGGTAGAAAGAGAGACAACATCGCGACGGAATTTAAGAGGTAGAAGACTATCAGTAGGAGGAGGAGAGCTGATGAGACGAAGAGCCTTAGACTCCACTCAGTCCAAAAGAGCTGTGTGAGTGGAGCCCCCCCACACGTGAGATACATACTCCATACGAGGGCGAACAAGGCCCCTGTATATGGATAGCAACTGCGCGGGGGAGAAGAATTCGCGGAGACTATACAGAACGCCCAACCTCGAGAAAGCTGATTTAGCGAGAGAGGAGATGTGAAGTTTCCAGTTGAGATTTTGAGTAAAGGATAGACCGAGGATGTTTAGTGTTAAAGATGGTGATAGCTGAGTGTTGTCGAAGAATAGGGGATAAGTGTTTTGAAGATTATGTCGAGTTGATAGGTGGAGAAATTGAGTTTTTGAGGCATTGAAGGACACAAGGTTCCTTCTGCCCCAATCGGAAATGATAGCAAGGTCTGAGGTTCAGCGTTCTGCAGCCTCCAGTCTGGAGTCGTGTACTTCCTGTTGAGAGGGTCTCCTATTGAAAGAAGTTGAATAATGCAGAGTGGAGTCGTCGGCGTATGAGTGGACCGGACAGTTTGTTATGGAAAGATCATTGATGAATAACAGGAAGAGAGTGGGTGATAGGACAGAGCCCTGTGGAACACCACTGTTGATAGGTTTATGGGAAGAACAGTGACCGTCTACCACCGCAGAGATAGAACGGCCGGACAGGAAACTGGAGATAAAGGAACAGAGAGAGGGATAGAATCCGAAAGAGGGCAGTTTAGAAAGCAAAGACTTGTGCTAGACTCTATCGAATGCTTTGGATATGTCTAGCGCAACAGAGAAAGTTTCACCGAAACGGCGAAGAGAGGATGACCTAGAGTCAGTTAAGAGAACAAGAAGATCGCCAGTAGAACGCCCCTTGCAGAAGCCATATTGGCGATCAGATAGAAGGCTAGAAGTGGAAAAATGCTTTTGAATCTTCCGGTTAATTAAGGATTGATTCAAAAGCTTTAGATAGACAGGAAAGTAAAGCTATAGGGCGGTAGTATATGTATTTTATATTCATATTTTTATACGCATTTACATTATTTAATGTGAGTTTTGTATATATATATTTTTATACAAATTTACTTTATTTTATGTGGATTCGTGTTTTTTATACAAATTTACAGTATTTTATGTATTTTGTATATATATTTCAATACAAATTTAGCTTATTTTATGAGTATTTTATATATCTATTTTCATACAAATTTAAATAACTTTGTGAATTTTTGTATATAGTTTTATACAAATTTACGATATTTTATGAATATTTTATATATTTATTTTCATACAAATACACATTCTTTTATTGGAATTTTGTCTATTTATTTTGATACGAATTTACATTATTTTATGTGTATTTTGTATATATTTTAATATGTATTTACATCATTTTACGTGTATTTTGTATACATATTTTTTTTATAAAAAATTACGTTATTTTATGTGTATTCGTATATACAATTTGAGACAAATTTACATTGTTTTATGTGTATTTTGCATATCTACTTCAATACAAATTTACCTTATTTTATGTGCATTTTGTATATATATTTTAATACAAATTTAATAATTCAATGTGTATTTTTGTATATAATTTATTATAAAAATATGCATTATTTTATGGGTATTTTGCATCTCTATTTTCATACAAATTTACATTATTTTATTGATATTCTGTGTATTTATTTTGATACGATTTTACATTGTTTAATGTGTATTTTGTATATATCTTTTTAACACGTATCTACATAATTTTATGTGTATTTTGTATATATGTTTATATAGAAATTTACGTTATTTTATGTGTATTCGTATATATATTTTGAAACAAATTTACATTGTTTTATGTGTATATTGCATATCTATTTCAATTCAAATTTACCTTATTGTATGTGCATTTTGTATCTCTATTTTAATACAAATTTAATTATTTTATGTGTGTTTTATATATATATTTTTATAAAAATATGCGTTATTTTATGGGTATTTTGCATATTTATTTTCATACAAATTTACATTATTTTATTGATCTTCTGTGTATTTATTTTGATACGATTTTACATTATTCCATGTGTATTTTGTATATATTTTTTATACATATTTACATTATTTAATGTGTATTTAGTATATATATTTTATACAAATTTGCGTTATTTTATGTGTATTTGTTTAAATATTTTGATACAAATTTACATTACTGTATGTATTTTGTATATATAGTTCAACACAAAGTTAGCTTATTTTATGTTTATTTTGTATATCTATTTTCAAGTAAATTTAAATTATTTTCGTGTATTTTTGTATATATTTTTATACAAATTTTAGTTATTTTATTTCTATTTTATATATTTATTTTCCTACAAATATACATTCTTTTATTGGAATTTCTTTATTAATTTTTATACGAATTTACATTATTTTAGGTGTATTTTGTATATATATATATATATATATATATATATATATATATATATATATATATATATATATATATATATATATATATATATATATATATATATATATATATATATATATATATATATATATATATATATATATATATATATATATATATATATATATAAATTTACTCTATGTGCATTTTGTATATTTATTTTAATACTAATTTAATTATTTTATGTGTATTTCTGTATATATATATATATTTATAAAAATATGCATTATTTTATGGGTATTTTGCATCTTTTTTTTCATACAAATTTACATTATTTTATTGATATTGTCTGTATTTATTTTGATACGATTTCACATTATTTTATGTGTATTTTGTATATATTTTCTATACATATTTACATTATTTAATGTATATTTTGTATGTGCATTTCTGTTGTTGTTATTTTTACAAATTTACATTACTTTATGTGTATTCTGTATTTTTTAATACAAATTTGGCTCATTTTATGTGTATTTTGAGTTTTCTTTTTCAACCAAATTTAAATTATTTCATGTGCATTTTTGTACATATATTTTTAAGAAATTTACGTTATTTTATGTGTATTTTGTATATATTCTTTCATAAAAATTTACATTATTTTATTGGTATTTTTTTTTTGATACAAATTTACATTGTTCTATGTGTATTTTGTATATATTTTTTATACATATTTACATTATTTAATGTGTGTTTTGTATATATATTTTATACAAATTTACGTTATTTTATGTGTATTTGTTTATATATTTTCATAAAAAATTACCTTATTTAATGTGTATTTTGTATATGTATTTCAATACAAATTTACCTACTTCTATATGTATTTTGTAGATATATTTTCATACAAAATTAGGTTATTTTTGTGTATTTGTGTATATATTTTCATACAAATTTTCGTTATTTTATGTGTATTTTGTATATTTATTTTCCTACAAATATATATTCTTTTATTGGAATTTTGTTTATTTATTTTGATACGAATTTACATTCTTTTATGTGTATTTTGTATACATATTTTTATACGTATTAACATCATTTTATGTGTATTTTGTATATATATTTTCATAGAAATATACATTATTTTATGTGTATTTTGAGTATCTATTTCAGTACAAAATTGCCTTCTTGTATGTACATTTTGTATATTTATTTTAATACAAATCTTATTATTTCCTCTGTATTTTTGTATATATTTTTTTTAAACAAATATGCGTGATTTTATGGGTATTTTGCATTTTTATTTCAATACAAATTTAAATTAGTTTATTGATATTCTGTTTATTTATTTTGATATGATTTTACATTATTCTATGTGTATTTTGAAGATATTTTTTATACATATTTACATTATTTAATGTAAATTTTGTATATTTATTTTTATACAAATTTATGTTATTTTATGTGTATTTTTTTATATATTTTGATACAAATTTACAATATTTTATGGGTATTTTGTATATATAGTTCAAAACAAATTTACCTAATTTTATGTGTATTTTGTTTCTATTTTCATAAATATTTAAATTATTTCTGTGTATTTTTGTACATATTTTAATACAAATTTTAGTTATGTTATGTGTATTTTGTAAATTTATTTTCACACAAACTTATATTATTTTATTGTTATTTTGTTGATTTATTTTGATACGAATTTACATTATTTTATGTGTACTTTGTATATATATTTTTATACGTATTTACATTATTTAAAGTGTATTTTGAATACATATTTTTATACAAATTTGTGTTATTTTATGTGTATTTGTATATATATATATATATATATATATATATATATATATATATATATATATATATATATATATATATATATATATATATATATATATATATATATATTTTGATACAAATTTACATTATTTTATGTGTATTTTGTATATATATTTCACAAAAATTTACCTTATTTTATGTTTATTTTGTATATTTATTTTCATTCAAATTTAAATGAGTTTATGTGTATATTTGTATTTGTATTTACGTTAGTTTATGTGTATTTTGTATATATATTTTCATTCAAAATTACAATATTTTATAGGTATTTTATTTGTTGATTTCGATACGAATTTAGATTATTTCATGTGTATTTTGTATACATATTTTTATACGCTTCTACGTTATTTAATGTTTGTTTTGTATATATATTTTTATACAAATTTATTTTATTTTATGTATATTTGTGTTTTTTTTATACAAATATACAGTATTTTATGTATTTTGTACATATATTTCAATACAAATTTAGCTTATTTTATGAGTATTTTATATATCTATTTTCATACAAATTTAAATAATTTAGTGAATTTTTGTATATAGTTTTATACAAATTTAAGTTATTTTATGTATATTTTGTATATTTATTTATATACTAATACAAATTCTTTTATTGGTATTTTGTTTATTTATTTTGATACGAATTTACATTATTTTATGTGTATTTTGTATATATATTTTAATACGTATTTGCATAATTTTATGTGTATTTTGTATACATATTTTTATAAAGATTTACGTTATTTTATGTGTATTCATATATATAATTTGAAACAAATTTACATTTTTTTAGGTGTATTTTGCATATCTATTGCAATACAAGTTTACCTTATTTTATGTGCATTTTGTACATTTATTTTAATAGAAATTTAATAATTTTATGTGTATGTTTGTATATAATTTAAAAAAAAAAGCATTATTTTATTGGTATTTTGCATCTCTATTTTCATACAAATTTACATTATTTTATTGATATTCTGTGTATGTATTTTGATACGATTTTACATTGTTTTATGTGTATTTTGTATATATATTTTAATACGTATTTACATCATTTTATTCGTATTTTGTATATATATTTATACAGAAATTTACGTTATTTTATGTGTATTAGTATATATATATATATATATATATATATATATATATATATATATATATATATATATATATATATATATATATATATATATATATATATATATATATATATATATATATATATATATATATATATATATATATATATATATATATATATATATATATATTTATTTAAATACAAATTTAATTATTTTATGTGTGTTTTTGTATATATATTTTTATGAAAATATGCGTTATTTTATGGGTATTTTGCATATCTATTTTCATACAAATTTAAATTGTTTTATTGATATTCTGTGTATTTATTTTGATACGATTTTACATTATACTATGTGTATTTTGTATATATTTTTTATACATTTTTACAATATTTAATGTGTATTTAGTATGTATATTTTATACAAATATACGTTATTTTATGTGTATTTGTTTAAATATTTTCATACACATTTACATTATTTTATGTATTTTGTATATATAGTACAGCACAAAGTTAGCTTATTTTATGTGTATTTTGTAGATCTATTTTCATACAAATTTAAATTATTCTCGTGTATTTTTATTTCTATTTTGTATATTTATTTTCCTACATATATCCATTCTTTTATGGAATTTTTTTTTTTAATTTTGATACGAATTTACATTATTTTAGGTGTATTTTGTATAGATATTTATATAGAAATTTACATTATTTTATGTGTATTCGTATATATATTTTGAAACAAATTTGCATTGTTTTATATGTATTTTGCATATCTATTTCAATACAAATTTACCTTATTTTTTTTGCATTTTGTATATTAATTTGACTACAAATTTTATATTTTTTTGTGTATTTTTGTATATATTTTTTTTTTATAAAAATATGCGTTATTTTATGTGTATTTTGTATATTTATTTTCCTGCAAATATACATTCTTTTTTTGGAATTTTGTTTATTCATTTTGATACGAATTTACATTCTTTTATATGTATTTTGTATATATATTTCATAGAAATTTACATTATTTTATGTGTATTTTGCATATCTATTTCAATACAAAATTGCCTTATTGTAAGTACATTTTGTATATTTATTTTAATACAAATCTACTTATTTCATGTTTATTTTCGTATATATATTTTTATACAAATATGCGTGATTTTATGGGTATTTTGCATATTTATTTAATTACAAATTTACATTATTTTATTGATGTTCTCTTTATTTATTTTGATATCATTTTACATTATTCTATGTGTATTTTGTATATATGTTTTATACATATTTACGTTATTTAATGTATATTTTGTATAAATATTTTTATACGAATTTATGTTATTTTATGTGTATTTGTTTATATATTTTGATACAAATTTACATTTTTTTATGTGTACTTTGTATATATATTTTTATATATATATATATATATGTGTGTTTGTATATATATATATATATATATATATATATATATATATATATATATATATATATATATATATATATATATATATATATATATATATATATATATATATATATATATATATATATATATATATATATATATATATATATCTCCACTTGCTTCTGCCTCACACAGGCAGACAGGTGCTCTCCACTACTTAAACTGGGCTCATATGGAAAACACAGTGCTCCCATGAGGCGGACAGCAGACACAAAGACACTCCGGCGGACACACTCGCACACACCCACAGAGCACACAGCGAGGCACAATTAAATACAGGGCGGACTTTCTTGGGGTTTACTAGCAATGGCACGTTGTACAACTTATAGTCCAGGGGAGGCAGTCAAGGCACAAATCACAGGCGATTAAGTCCTAAGGCACAGAGCACAGGCGAGCGCGTCCTTTGTCTTCTCTCCGTCTCCACTCTTCTCGCCGCATGGCGTCCTCTCAGCCGCCCCCTCAACAGGGCCGCAGGAACCCTCATTACGTCACGTGGCGCCAATTACAATTTAAACTAAGCCGCCGGCGTAACACTACCCCCTTAAGCGCAGGCGACCCGCCTCGCCAACTTAACAAAACAAATAAACATAACTGGGAACTAAACAAATCATTCTGTATCAAAATCTGTAAGCCATCCTGGCCTCCTCCTCTCACGTCTTGGTCGTCGCGGTGGAGGTGAGGGCGAGGGAGAGGCAGCAGGCTGGTCCAGGTCACCAGCAGAGCCGGCCTCCAGGTCGGCGTCTCCACCTGCCTCCTCCTCCACATCATCCGCGACCTCGACGTCCACCGGGTCAAGTTCTGCCCGGTCTTCTCGTCACTATTGGGGTAGTCAGGGTCCTCCTCAGCGCCAGTACCCCAGGAGTAACGGCCCGGCCCATGGTAGCGCCAGAGCCGGTCCACGTGGACGACAGAGGAGCGTTTGCGGCCCCTCCTGATGCGGTAGGTGACAGCGGCCAGGACTGCACTCTCCGTGTAGGGCCCTCCCAGGGACTCCTGCAGCTTCGGTGATAACCTTTCTTCCGGCGAGGTTATGCAGCCACACTCTGTCACCCACCGCATACTTCACGTCCCGCATGCGGCGATCGTAGTAGTCCTTCATCGCCTGGCCTGCCACCTGAGCTTGCCGCGCACCTGGTGATGGACCTCGACCAGGTTCTCCTGCAGCGCGGCAGCGAAGCCAGAGGTGACAGTCGGCAGGCCCACGTCCGGCGGCCGCCCGTCGCCAGATCCACGGGGAGTCTGAGCTCGCGGCCAAACATAAGACGTGCGGGTGTATAGTCAGTGGCCTCGTGCACAGCGGACCGGTACGCCATCAGCATTGCGGGCAACTTGACGTCCCAGTCCTCCTGGTTTGCCCCGCAATACTTGGCCAACTGCTGTGCGAGTGTCCGGTTGAACCGCTCCACCATCCCGTCCGACTGCGGGTGGAGTGGCGTCGTTCGGACATCAGCACTCCCAGCAAGTCGCAGCACTCACGGAACACACGGGACTCGAACTCACGGCCCTGGTCTGAGTGCAGTTCTGACGGCACACCGAACCGGGTGAAGCACTCGTTTACCAGGACACTCGCCACCGTTTCAGCCTCGTGGTTCGGGAGCGCATACGCCTCAGGCCACTTCGTGAAGTAGTCCATCACGACGCATACGAAACGAGTGCCGCTGGGCGTCATGGGCAGCGGGCCAGCAATATCTACAGCAACCCGCTCCATTGGCGCCCCCACGCTGTACAACTGAAGCGGAGCCCGATTCCGGCGTGTGGGGCCCTTTTTCGCACTACAAACGTCACAGGCCCGACACCACTCGGAAACGTCGTTCCGCATACCGACCCAGTAGAAGCGCTGGCGGAGACGTTTAAGGGTCTTTTTCTCGCCCAAGTGGCCACTAGTAACACCGGCGTGCAACTCCCGTAACACCTCAGCACGCTTTGCACGGGGTACCACAAAGACCCAGGCGTCTCTGCCCACTCCGCCTAACACCTCCCAGCGCTTTACCAGCACTCCCCACCGGTCCATCCGCAGCGTCTCCCACTGGTCGACGAGGCACTTAGTGGCAGGACTCTCCGCCGACACTTCCTCCCACCGGGTCGCCCCGCTGGCCCTGAGCCAACGCACTACAGGAGCAAGAGCGGGTCTGCGCTTGTGCCTCACGCCACCGGTCGTTGCCTTCAGTGGCGTTGGCAGGCACCGTTAAGCGTCGGCAAACAGGGTCAGGGTCCCGACGCGCCTGGTGTGAGTAGCTTGCCTCACACGGGCTCTGACTCACGGCGTCAGGTCCTTCAGGGACGGAATGTGAGCTACCTGCCTCACACGGGCGTCGAGTCACAGGGTCGGGGTCCTTGCTAGCACAGTGAGAGCAACCTGCCTCACACGGGCGCCGGCTCCAACTATCGGCGTTGCTGTGCACACGACCCGGGCGGTGAACAATCTGGAAGTTGAACTGCTCGAGCCTTCCCAACCACCTCGCCAGCTGACCCTCCGGCGCCTTCAGTGTTTTCAACCACTGCAGGGCAGCGTGGTCGGTCCGGACGGTGAACTCAGCGCCGTAGAGGTACGGCTGGAAGTGCTCGAGACTTTACTACTGCCAGCAGCTCCTTCCTGGTCACGCAGTGGTTGCGTTCAGGCCTACTGAACTTGGCGCTGTAGTAGGCCACCACGTGCTCCCTTCCATCTTCACCTGCGACAAGACAGCCCGATGCCCTCCGCACTGGCGTCGGTGTCAAGCAGGTAAGGGAGCCGGGTTAGGGTACGGCAGACCGGCGCCTCCACTAGGCCCTCTTCAGGCCGTCGAACGCAGCCTGGCACGCCTCGTCCCACTCGAAAGGCACCTTTACGAGTGAGGCGGTGTAGGGGCGCCGCGATGGTGGCGAAGTCCTGCACGAAGCGACGGTAGTAGGTGCACAGACCGCAGCTCCTGACCTCAGCTACGTTAGTGGGCCGAGGCCAGTCTGCTACTGCTGCCACTTTCTGCGGGTCTGTGCGCACGCCGTCCTTGCTGACGACATGCCCCAGGAACGGCACCTCGTACTGGAAGAGGGAGCACTTCTTGGGCTGAGCTTGAGGTTAGCCTTCCTCAGGCGTTGCAGGACCTCCAGCCTCCCCAGCTCCTCCTCGAAGGTGCCTCCGTAGACGATGACGTCGTCGAGGTAGATGAGGGCCGTCCTCCACTGCAGGCCGTCCAGCACCCGCTCCATCAGACGTTCAAAACAGCCAGGGGCGTTGCAGAGGCCGAAGGGCATGACATTAAACTGCCACAAGCCCTGCCCGAAGGAAAAGGCTGTCTTCGGCTTGTCCTCTTCGGCCATCTCCACCTGGTGGTAGCCCGACTTCAGGTCGAGCGTGGAGAACCACCTCGCCCCTACCAGCGCGTCCAAGGTGTCGTCGATCCTCGGCAGGGGTAGGAATCCTTCACAGTCACGTCATTCAGTGCCCGGTAGTCCACACAGAAGCGTTGTGTGCCGTCCTTCTTTAACCAGGACTACCGCTGAAGACCACGGACTGTCGGACTTCTCGATCACCCCCTGATTTGCCAGGTCGTTGACGGTGCGCTGCATCTCCTCTCGTCGGGCAGGTGCGATACGTCGAGGGACACTTGATGGGCGCGCTGGTTCCAGTGTTGATGCTGTGTTTCACCAGCGACGTGCGGCCCAAGTCCAAGTCGCCCTGGCTGAACACGTCTGAGTACTGCGTCAAGGCGTGGCGCACCTTCCGCCTGCGACTCCGTCAGGTTGCGGAGCCCCTGAGCGCCAGGTCTTCAAGGAAGTCAGGCAGCACTCCTCCGCAGGCGTAGACGCACTCTTCGACGGCTGTTCAGTTCGCTCCACCTCTTCACATGTGCCTAGTCTGGCACCAGCGGGTAGTCGCCGAGCCTCGTCAGAGAAGTTAGCAACAAGTACCGTCACTAACTCCTCCCCGCTCCCACGAGGCTCCTCCCGACCGCCACACCGTCAGTCAGGTGCAGGTTTTCTGAGGGTTCTACTATGCCTTCCGCGTCGTGCATCACCTCGACAGTCGACACTGGACTCGTCGCTCCGTCCTGGGGGCAAGGTGCAGTCGCTCGGCCGTCACTACCTCGGCACAACCGACTTCCGGAAGCCAGGGCACCTCTTGTCCGTGCACCCTCATCCGCTTCCGTCCAAAGTCGATACATGCGCCAGTCTGCACCAGGTAGTCAAAACCGAGCAAGCCCTCTTCATCCAGGTCGGCGGCGTACACTGGCAGCCGCTCTTCTGCGCCGCCCACGCCGACACGAGCCACTACAGGCCCCTGGAGTGCCACGCAATGCCCCGTCACGCCGCACAATCTCTGCGGGGCGTCTGGGAGCCGCTAAGCGTCCAGCAACCTGGGCGCACCAGGGTCTTTTTCAGCCCCGGTGTCGACTGTCAGGCGGCAAGACTTACCGTCTACGTTGCCTCCACCTGCACCGAACCAGTGGTATGGCGGCATCTTACACAAGTGGGGCGTGTCGACCTTGGCAGGCTGGGTAGTCGCCCCTTGTCCAGCCCGCTGCTGTTTCCCGCCTGCGCCACTTGCTTCGGCTTGGGGCAGGCGCTGGAGCGGTGATCAGACTTGCCGCAGTCCTGCAGCAAGTCTGGAAGCCCCCAGACTTCGGCCGGTCGAGAACGCGTCTTCGCCCCTCGGACACCGGTCGCGTCTGTGGCCCTTCTCACCGCAGCCCCAGCAACGGCCACCAAACTCGGGGCTCGTCTCCTCGACGCCGCCTTACGCTCGAACTTCGCCTTCCGGCCTCGCACGTCGTTCCGAGTCTTGGCGTAGTCAGCGAGTCGGCTTGACGTCTTGAGAAACGCATCGAACTCCATGGCCTCGCCAAAGCCACCTGCAGGTCACCAGGGTGGGCTTGCTTTACGTAGATCTGCAGCTGGTGGTCCTGCAGAGCATCTACGAAGGCGTCACGGGCGAGGACGGTCGTCATGTCTTCACCAGCAGCCGGATAAGCCCGCCTCACAAGGGCCTCCACATCTTGCGCCAGTTGTGACAGCGTCTCGCCCTTCTGCCTCGCCCTCTTCTTCAGCTGAGCCCTGTACACCTCAGCCTGGTGACTGTGCCCAAAGCGGCGCTGCAAGGCTTCCGACAGGCTGGTAAAGGAAGCTTGCTTGGTGGCTGGAAGGTGGCTGAGAATCTCGAGTGCCGGGCCCCGCAGCGCCGTTGCCAGCTGCAGCTCCTTTTCTTCCTCAGTCCACCTTGAGCTGTTGCGAGCATGACGAACTGAGCAACGTAGGCCTCCTGCTACCTGCCGTCATACTCAGCCGGCTTACGCCTGCGGTGGTCGTGGGAAGGAAACGAACGAGCAGGGTAGAAGGCAGGCACTGGGCAAGAAAGGAGGCAGGGTAGGGTTTAGGTGAGGAGGCGAGGGTGGCGGGCTGTTTGGCAACAGTGGCGGGCCTGCCGCTCGCGCCCCGCCGCAGCCCACGCCAGCCGCTGAACCCTGACCGTGACCCCTGGCCGACACGCCAGGCCCGGAGGCTCAGAGAACACTGCGTGGCCTCAGCGAGGCTTGACACTGCCCCAATCACACAAGGCTCACTCTGCACTTCCTCTGGGGCAGCACACACGGCAGCCTGCCTCGCCTCAAACCTTACCTCCCGCACCTCACCTCTCAGTGCCTCTAGGCCCTCTGTAGCTCACCCGGACCTCCTCACAGGCCTGATCGGTATACTGCCGTGCCTCCTGCCGCACAGAAGCCAAGCTTGCTTGTAGTGCCTCCTCAAGCCTGCTGGCCTGTGCCTCAGGCGCTCAGCCTGCTCACGGCCTGCTCCTCAAGCCTGCTGGCCTGTGCCCGGAGCGCTCGGCCTGCTCACGGGCCTGCTCCTCAAGCCTGCTGGCCTGTGCCTGAGCGCCTGGCCTGCTGTGCCTGCTTTGACCTTGAAGCGTTATTTCTGCCTCAAGCCAGCCAACATTGAGGCAATTAACTCCAGCTGGCCAGGCTTAGCGTCTTCATCAGCCTCAAGGTCACCACTACCCCCACCACTGCTCCGCCAGCCGCACCGTGCTCGCTGAGCTCCATTGTGCCCGAGGCGTCACTCTTTGTCTGCCCGTCCACTCACAGCACAATTTCCACCCTGCTCCTGACACCACTGTTGTACTCCACTTGTCTACCCCTCACACAGGCAGACAGGTGCTCTCCCACCACTTAAACTGGGCTCGCTATGGAAAACACAGTGCTCCCACAGGCGGACAGCAGACACAAAGACACTCCGGCACACACTGCACACACCCACAGAGCACACAGCGAGGCACAATTAAATACAGGGCGGACTTTCTTGGGGTTTACTAAGCAATAGCACGTTGTACAATCCTTATAGTCCAAGGGGGAGGCAGTCAAGGCACAAATCACAGGCGATTAAGTCCTAAGGCACAGAGCACAGGCGAGCGCGTCCTTTGTCTTCTCTCCGTCTCCACTCTTCCTCGCCGCATGGCGTCCTTCCAGCCCGCCTCAACGATATAACCTCATTACGTCACGTAATTATAATTTAAACTATATATATATATATATATATATATATATATATATATATATATATATATATATATATATATATATATATATATATATATATATATATATATATATATATATAAAAATTTACATTATTTTATGTGTATTTTGTATATATATTTCACTAAAATGTACCTTATTTAATGTTTATTTTGTATATTTATTTTCATTCAAATTTAATTGAGTTTATGTTTATATTTGTATTTGTATTTACGTTATTCTATGTGTATATTGTATATATATTTTCATTCAAAATTACAATATTTTATGGGTATTTTGTTTATTTATTTCGATACAAATTTAGATTATTTCATGTGTATTTTGTATACATATTTTTATACGCATCTACATTATTTAATGTGTGTTTTGTATATATATTTTTATACAAATTTACTTTATTTTATGTGCATTTGTGTTTTTTTTATACAAATTTACAGTATTTTAAATATTTTGTATATATATTTCAACCCAAATTTAGCTTATTTTATAAGTATTTTATATATCTATTTTCATACAAATTTAAATAATTTTTTGAATTTTTGTATATAGTTTTATACAAACTTACGTTATTTTATGTATATTTTGTATATTTTTTTTTATACTAATACCCATTCTTTTATTGGTATTTTGTTTATTTATTTTGATACGAATTTACATTATTTTATGTGTATTTTGTATATATATTTTAATACGTATTTGCATCATTTTATGGGTATTTTGTATACATATTTTTATAAAAATTACGTTATTTTATGCTTATTCGTAAATATAATTTGAAACAAATTTACATTGTTTTTTGAGAATTTTGCATATCTATTTAAATACATATATTCCTTATTTTATGTGCATTTTGTATATTTATTTTAATAAAAAAATATTAATTCTATGTGTATTTTTGTATATAATTTCTTATAAAAATATGCATTATTTTATGGGTATTTTACATCTCTATTTTCATACAAATTTACATTATTTTTTTGATATTCTGTGTATTTATTTTGATATGATTTTACATTGTTTTATGTGTATTTTGTATATATATTTTAATACGTATTTACATCATTTTATGTGTATTTTGTATATATATTTATATATAAATTTATGTTATTTTATGTGTATTCGTATAAATATTTTGAAACAAATTTACATTGTTTTTATGTATATTTTGCATATCTATTTCAATTCAAATTTACCTTATTGTGTGTGCATTTTGTACATTTATTTTCGTACAAATTTACATTATTTTATTGATCTTCTGTGTATTATTTTGATACGATTTTAGATTATTCTATGTGTATTTTGTATATATTTTTTTATATATATTTACATTATTTAATGTGTATTTTGTATATATATTTTTTTACAAATTTACGTTATTTTATGTGTATTTGTTTAAATATTTTAATACAAATTTACATTAATTTAAGTTTTTTGTATATATACTTCAACACAAAGTTAGTTTATTTTATGTGTATTTTGTATATCTATTTTCATACAAATTTAAACTATTTTCGTGTATTTTTGTATATGTTTATATACAAATTTTAGTAATCTTATTTCTATTTTGTAAATCTATTTTCCTACAAATATACATTCTTTCATTGGAATTTTCTTTATTAATTTTGATACGAATTTACAATATTTTAGGTGTATTTTATATATATATATATATATATATATATATATATATATATATATAGAGAGAGAGAGAGAGAGAGAGAGAGAAATTTACGTTATTTTATGTGTATTCGTATATATATTTTGAAAGAAATTTACATTGTCTTATATGTATTTTGCATATCTATTTCAATACAAATTTACCTTACTGTATGTGCATTTTGTATTTTTATTTTAATACAAATTTAATTATTTGATATGTATTTCTGAATATATATTTTTATAAAAATATGTATTGTTTTATGGGAATTAGGATCTTTATTTTCACACAAATTTACATTATTTTATTGATATTCTCTGTATTTATCTTTATACGATTTTATATTATTCTAAGAGTATTTTGTATATATATTCTATACATATTTACATTATTTAATGTATATTTTGTATGTGCATTTGTGTTGCTGTTTTTTTATACAAATTTACATTATTTTATGTGTCTTCTGTATTTATTTAATACAAATTTGGCTCATTTTATGTGTATTTTGCCTTTTTAATTTCAACCAAATTTAATTAATTCTATGTGCATTTTTGTACATATATTTTTATAGAAATTTTCGTTATTTTATGTGTATTTTGTATATATTCTCTAATACAAATTGACATTATTTTATTGGTATTTTGTTTTTTATTTTGATACAAATTTACATTATTCTATGTGTATCTTGTATATATTTTTTATACATATTTTCATTAGTTATATATATATATATATATATATATATATATATATATATATATATATATATATATATATATATATATATATATATATATATATATATATATATATATATATATATATATATATATATATATATATTTATTTCTCTACATATATACATTCTTTTATTGGTATTTTGTTTATTCATTTAGATACGAATTTACATTCTTTTATGTGTATTTTGTATATATATTTTTATACGTATCTACATCATTTTATGTGTATTTTTTATATATATTTTCATAGAAATTTACATTATTTTATTATTGCATATCTATTGCAATACAAAATTGCCTTATTGTATGTACAATTTGTATATTTATTTTAATACAAATCTAATTATTTCATGTGTATTTTTGTATATATATTATTATAAAAATATGCGTGATTTTATGGGTATTTTGCATCTTTATTTCATTACAAATTTACATTATTTTATTGATATTCTGTTTATTTATTTGGATATGATTTTACTTTATTATATGTTTATTTTGTAGATATTTTTTTATACATATTTACATTATTTAATGTATATTTTGTAGATATATTTTTATACAATTTTATGTTATTTTATGTGTATTTGTTTATATATTTTGATACAAATTTATAATATTTCATGTGTATTTTGTATATATAGTTCAAAAGAAATTTACCTAATTTTATAGGTATTTTGCTTCTATTTTCATAAATATTAAAATTATTTATGCGTATTTTTGTACATATTTTAAAACAAATTTTAGTTATGTTATGTGTATTTTGTAAATTTAATTTCACACAAACTTATATTATTTTATTGGTATTTCGTTGATTTATTTTGATACGAATTTACATTATTTTATATGTACTTTGTATATATATTTTTATACGTATTTACATTATTTAAAGCGTATTTTGAATATATATTTTTATACAAATTTGTGTTATATATATATATATATATATATATATTATATATATATATTGATACAAATTTACATTATTTTATGTGTATTTTGTATATACATATCATTAAAATTTACCTTATTTTATGTTTATTTTGTATATTTATTTTCAGTCAAATTTAAATGATTTTTTGAGTATATTTGTATCTGTATTTACTTTATTTTATGTGTATTTTGTATATACATTTTCATTCAAAATTACAGTATTTTATTGGTATTTTGATTATTTATTTCGATACGAATGTACATTATTTAATGTGTATTTTATATACATATTTTTATACGCATTTATATTATTTAGAGTGTGTTTTGTATTTATATTTTTATCCAAATTTACTTTATTTTATGTGGATTCGTGTCTTTTTATACAAATTTACAGTTTTTTATGTATTTTGTATATATATTTCAATACATGTTTATTTTGTATATATATTTTCATTCAAAATTACATTATTTTATTGGTATTTTGTTTATTTATTTCGATACGAGTTTAGATTATTTCATATGCATTTTGTATACATATTTTTACACGCATTTAAATTATTTAATGTGTGTTTTGTATATATATATTTTTTGTACAAATTTACTTTCTATCATGTGGATTTGTGGATTTTTTTATACAAATTTATATTATTTTATGTGTATTGTATATTTTTTAATACAAATTTGCGTTATTTTATGTGTATTTTGTATATATTTTTTCATAGAAATTTACATTATATTATTGTTTTTTCGTTTAATATTTTGATAGGAATTTACATTATTATATGTGTATTTAGTATATATTTTTTATACGTATTTACATTATTAATGTTTATTTTGTTTCTATAAAAATTTACGTTATTTTATGTATTTAAATATTTTGATACAAATTCACATTATTTTATGTATTTTATATATATATATTTCAATTCAAATTTAGCTTATTTTATGTATATTTTGTATATCTCTATTCATACAAATTGTATATAGTTTTATATAAATTTACGTTATTTTATGTGAGCTTTCTAAATTTATTTTCATACAAATAAATATTATTTTATGGAAATTTTGTTTATATATATATATATATATATATATATATATATAGATATATATATATATATATATATATATATATATATATATATATATATGTATAGATATATATATATATATATATATATATATATATATATATTTTTATACGTATTTACATCATTTTATGTGCATTTTGTATACATATTTTTATAGAAATATACATTATTTTATATGTATTCGTATATATATTTTGAAACAAATTTACCTTGTTTTATGTGTATTTTACATATCGATTTCAATTCAAATTTACCCTATTTTATGTGCATTTTGTATATTTACTTTAATAAAAATTTAATTATTTTATGTGTATTTTTGATTATATTTTTTAACAAAATATGCGTTATTTTATGGGTTTTTTGCATCTTTATTTTCATACAAATTTACATTATTTTATTGATATTCTGTGTATTTATTTTGATACGATTTTACATTATTCTATGTGTATTTGGTATATATTTTTTATACGTATTTGCATTATTTAATAAGTATTTTGTATAAATATTTCATAAAAAAATATACGTTATTTGATGTGTATTTGTTTATACATTTTCATACCAATTTACATTATTTTATGTGTATTTTGTATATACATATATATATATATATATATATATATATATATATATATATATATATATATATATATATATATATATATATATATATATATATATATATATATATTTCATTACAAATCTACCTTATTTTTTGTTTATTTTGTATATTTATTTCATTCTAATTTAAATTATCTGATGTGTATATTTATATTTGTATTTACGTTATTTCATGTGTATTTTGTATATATATTTTCATTCAAAATTACATTATTTTATTGGTATTTTGTTTATTTACTTCGACACGAATTTAGATTATTTCATGTGTATTTTGTATACATATTAATGTGTGTTTTGCATATATATATATATATATATATATATATATATATATATATATATATATATATATATATATATATATATATATATATATATATATTTTATATATATATATATATTTTATACAAATTTACATTATTTTATTGGCATTTTGTTTATTTATTTTGATTCAATTAACATTATTATATGTTTTTTTTTACTTATTTACATTATTTAATGTGTATTTTGTATATATGTTTTTATACAAATTTATGTTATTTTATGTGTATTTGTATATATATTTTGATACAAATTTACATTATTTTATGTGTATTTTTTGTATTTATTTTCATACAAATTAAATAATTTATGTGCATTTTAATACATATATTTTTATAGAAATTTGCGTTATTTAAAGTGAATTTTGTATATATTTTTTCATATAAATTTAAATTAATTTTTTGGTATTTTGTTTACTTGTTTTGATAAGAATTTACATTATTATATGTGTATTTTGAATATATTTTTATACGTATATACATTATTAAATGTGTATTTTGTTTATATATTTTTAATCAAATTTACATTATTTTATGTATATTGTATATATATTTCAATAAAAATTTATCTTCTTTTATGCGTATTTTTCATATCTATTTTCATATAAATTTAAATTATTTATGTGTATTTTTGCATATAGTTTTATTTAAATTGACTTTATTTTAAGTATATTTTGTATATTTATTTTCATATAAATAGACATTCTTTTATTGGAATTTTTATTATTTATTTTGATACGAGTTTACATTATTTTATGTGTATTTTCTATATATATTTTTATACATATATACAGCATTTGTGTATTTCGTATATCTATTTTTATAGAAATTCACGTTGTTTTATGTGATTTGTATATATATATATATATATATATATATATATATATATATATATATATATATATATATACAAATTTACATTATTTTATATGTATTTTGTATATATATATTTACATATTTATATATATATATATATATATATATATATATATATATATATATATATATATATATATATATATATATATATATATATATATATATATTTATTTATTCAAATTTAAACTATTTTATGTGTATATTTGTATTTGTATTTACGTTATTTTTTGTGTATTTTGTTTATATATTTTCATTCAAAATTACATTATTTTATTGGTATTTTGTTTATTTATTTCGATACGAATTTAGAATATTTCATATTCATTTTGTATACATATTTTATTGTTTATTTATACATGTATACATTTTAATACATATTTGCGTTATTTTATATGTATTTTGTATATATTTTTTTATATAAATTTACATTATTTTATTTGTGTTTTGTTTATTTATTTTGATACGAATTTACAATATTATATGTGTATTTTGTATATATTTTTTATACGTATTTACATTATTAATGTGTATTTTGTTTATATATTTTTATAAAAATTTACGTTATTTTATGTATTTAAATATTTTGTTACAAGTTCACATCATTTCATGTATTTTGTATACATATTTCAATTCAAATTTAGCTTATTTTATGTGTATTTTGTATATCTCTTTTCATACAAATTTAAGTTACTTTTGTGCATTTTTGTATATACTTTTATACAAATTTACGATATTTTATGTGTACTTTGTAAATTTATTTTCATACAAATAAACATTCTTTTATTGATATTTTGTTTATTTATTTTGATACGAAATTACATTATTTTATGTGTATTTTGTATGTATCTTTTTATACGTATTTACGTTATTTTATGTGTATTCGTATATATATTTTGACACACATATACATTATTTTATTTGTATTTTACATGTCTATTTCAATACAAATCTACCTTATTGTATGCATATTTTGTATATTTATTTTAATACAAATTTATTTAATTAATGTGTATTTTTGCATATATATTTTTATAAAAAACATGCGTCATTTTAAGGGTATTTTGCATCTTTATTTTCATACAAGTTTACATTATTTTATTGATATTCTGTGTATTTATTTTGATACGATTTTAAATTATTCTATGTGTATTTTGTATATACTATTTATACATATTTACATTATTTAAAGTATATTTTGTATATACATTTTTATACAGATTTACGTTATTCTATGTGTATTTGTTTATATATTTTGATACAAAATTACACTATTTATATGTATTTTGTACATCTATTTTCAGACGAATTTAAATTATTTCTGTGTATTTTTGTATAGATTTTAAAACAAATTTTAGTGATGTTATGTGTATTTTGTAAATATTTTTTCACACAAATTGATATTATTTTATTGGTATTTTGTTGATTTATTTTGATACGAATTTACATTATTTTATGTGTATTTTGTATATATATTTTCTATATATATATATATATATATATATATATATATATATATATATATATATATATATATATATATATATATATATATATATATATATATATATTTTTTTTTAAAGAATACATTATTTTGATGTGTATTCGTATATATATTTTGAAACAAATTTACATTGTTTTATGTGTATTTTGCATATCTATTTCAATTCAAATTTACCCTGTTTTATGTGCATATATATATATATATATATATATATATATATATATATATATATATATATATATATATATATATATATATATATATATATATATATATATATATATATATATATATATATATATATATATATATATATATATATATATATATATATATATATATATATACAATATACACATAAAATAATGTAAATTCGTATCAAAATAAATAAAGAAAAAAATAATACAAGAATATGTATTTGTATGAAAATAAATATACAAAATATACATAAAATAACGTAAATTTGTATAGAACCTCATACAAAAATACACAAAAATAATCTAAATATGTATGAAAATAGATATGCAAAAAACACATAAAATCAGATAAATTTGTATTGAAATATACATACAAAATATATAAAACAATGTAAATTTGTATCAAAATATTTAAACAGAAATAAAATGACGTAAATTTGTATTAAATATATAAATGAAATACATATTAAATAATGCAAATACGTACAAAGAGTAAAAACAAAAAATCACATGTAATAATGTAAATTCGTATCAAAATAAATAAACATAATACCAATAAAATAATGTAAATTTGTATGAAAAAATATGTACAAAATACACATAAAATAACGCAAATTTCTATAAGAATATATGTACAAAAATGCACATAAAATAATTATTTTTTTTATGAAAATAAATATACAAAATACACATAAAATAAGGCAAATATGTATTTAAAAAATATACAGAATACACATAAAATAATGTAAATTTGTATAAAAAACAACACAAATACACATAAAATAAACTAAATTTATATAAGAATATACATACAAAACACACATTAAATAATGTAAATGCGTATAAAAATAAGTATACAAAATACACATGAAGTAATCAAAATTCCTATCGATATAAATAAACACAATACCAATAAAGAAATGTAATTTTGAATGAAAATATAAATACAAAATACACATAAAATAACATAAATACGAATACAAATATACACATAAAATATTTTAAATTTGAATGAAAATAAATATACAAAATAAACATAAAATAAGGTAACTTTTCAATGAAATATATATACAAAATACACATAAAATAATATAAATTTGTATCAAAATAAATATACTAATACACATTAAATTACATAAACTTGTATAAAAATATATAAACAAGTTACACACTAAATAATGTAAATATGTATGAAACATATATACAAAATACACATAAAATGATATTAATTCGTATAAAATTAGATATATATAAAAAAAAAAAAAAAAAATATATATATATATATATATATATATATATATATATATATATATATATATATATATATATATATATATATATATATATATATATATATATATATATATACAAAATACACATAAAATTATATAAATACGTAGAAAAATATATATACAAAATACACATAAAATAAAGTAAATTCGTATCAAAATAAATAAATAAAACACGAATACAAGAATATGTATTTGTATAAAAATAAATATACAAAATATACATACAATAACGGAAATTTGTATAAAACTATATACAAAAATACACAAAATTAATCTAAATTTGTACGAAAATAGATATGCAAGAAACACATAAAATAAGGTAAATTTGTATTGAAATATATATACAAAATACATAAAATAATGTAAATTTGAATCAAAATATTTAAACAAATACACATAAAATAACATAAATTTGTATAAAAATATATAAATGAAATACATATTAAATAATGTAAATACGTACAAAAAATAAAAACAAAAATACATATTTAATAATGTAATAAATAAACAAAATACCAATAAGATAATGTAAATTTGTATGAAGAAATATATACAAAATACACATAAAATAACGCAAATCTCTATAAGAATATATGTTCAAAAATGCACATAAAATAATTAAAATTTTTATGAAAATATATATACAAAATACATATAAAATAAGGCAAATATGTATTAAAAAAATATACAGAATACACATAAAATAATGTAAATTAGTATAAAAAAACAACACAAATACACAAAAAATAAAGTAAGTTTATATAAAATATATATACAAAACAATCATTAAATAATGTAAATGCGTATAAAAATAAGTATACAAAATACACATGAAGTAATCAGAATTCCTATCGATAAAAATAAACAAAATACCAATAAAATAATGGAATTTTGAATGAAAATATATATACAAAATACACATAAAATAACATAAATACGAATATAAATATACACATAAAATATTCTAAATCTGAATGAAAATAAATATACAAAATACACATAAAATAAGGTAAATTTGTAATGAAATATATATACAAAATACACATAAAATAATGTAAATTCGTATCAAAATATATCAGCAAAATACCAATAAAATAATATAAATTTGTGTGAAAATATATTTACAGAATACTTAACATCACTAAAATTTGTTTTAAAATGTATACAAAAATACACAGAAATAATTTAAATTCTTATGAAAATAGATGTACAAAATACACATAAAAGTAGGTAAATTCGTTTTGAAATATGTATACAAAATACCCATAAAATAGTGTAATATTGTATCAAAATATATAAACAAATACTCATAAAATAACGTAAATTTGTATAAAAATGTATACACAAAATAAACTTTATATAATGTAAATATGTATAAATAACATATGCAAAATACACATAGAATAATGTAAAATCGTATCAAAATAAATACACAGATTATCAATAAAATAATGTAAATTTGTATGGAAATAAAGATGAAAAATACCCATAAAATGGCGCATATTTTTATAAAAATATGTATACAAAAATACACATAAATTAATTAAATTTGTATTAAAATAAATATACAAAATGCACATACAATAAGGTAGATTTGTATTGAAACAGATATGCAAAATACACATAAAATAGTGTATATTTTTATCAAAATATATATACGAATACACATAAAATAAAGTAAATTTCTATAAAAATATATATACAAAATACACATAAAATGATGTAAATACGTATAAAAATATATATACAAAATACACATAAAATAATGTAAATTCGTATCAAAATAAATAAACAAATTTGTATTAAAAAATACAGAATACACATAAATATATATATATATATATATATATATATATATATATATATATATATATATATATATATATATATATATATATATATATATATATATATATATATATATATATATATATATATATATATATATATATATATATATATATATATATATATATATATATATATATATATATACATATATATATAAATAATGTAAATGCGTGTAAAAATATGTATACAAAATGCATATGAAATAATCTAAACTCGTATCGAAATAAATAAACAAAATATCAATAAAATAATGTAATTTTGAATGATAAAATTCACATAAAATAACGTAAATACAAATACAAATATACACATAAAAGAATTTAAATTAGAATGGAAATACATATACAAAATGATCATAAAAGAAGGTAAATTTGTAATAATATATATACAAAATACACATCAAATAACGCAAATTTCTATAAAAATATATGTACAAAAATGCACATAAAAAAATTAACTTGTATGAAAATAAATATACAAAATACATATAAAATAAGGCAAATTTGTATTAAAAAAAATACAGAATACACATAAAATAATGTAAATTTGTATAAAAAACAACACAAATGCATATAAAAAAAAGCAAATTTGCACAAAATTATATATATAAAACAAACATTAAATAATGTAAATGAGTGTAAAAATATGTATACAAAATGCATATGAAATAATATATAAATAAATATATATATAAATAAAATAATATATATATATAAATATATATATATATATATATATATATATAAATATATATATATATATATATATATATATATATATATATATATATATATATATATATATATATATATATATATATATATATATATATATATATATATATATATATATATATATATATATATATATATATATATATATACACATAAAATAATGTAAATTTGAATCAAAATATATATATGTACAATTCACAGAAAATAACGTAAATTTCTATTAAAATAGATAAAAGAAATACACGAATGCTGTAAATATGTATAAAAATATGTATACAAAATTCACATAAAATAATTTAAATTCGTATCAAAATAAATAATCGAAATTATAATAAAAGAATGTGTATTTGTAAGAAAATAAATATACAAAATATACATAAAATAACGTAAATTTATATAAAACTATATGCAAAAATACACAGAAATAATTTAAATTTGTTTGAAAATAGATATGAAAAATAAGCATAAAATAAGCTAATTTTTTTCTGAAATATATATACAATATACATTAAATAATGTAAATTTGTATAAAAATATATAAACAAAATACACATTAATTAATGTAAATACGAATAAAAATATATACAAAATACACATATAATAATGTAAATTCGTATCAATATAAATAAACAAAATACCAAAAAATTCATTTAAATTTATATGAAAAAATATATACAAAATTCACTTTAAATAACGGAAATTTCGATAAAAATAATATGTACAAAAATGCACATAAATTATCTAAATTTGTATGAAAAGAAATACACAAAATACACATGAAATAATGTAAATTTGTATCAAAATATATATACAAATACACAAAGTTACATAAATTTGAATAAAAACATATACCCAAAATACACATATATACATGTAAAATAAGGCAAATTTGTATTAAAAAAAATACAGAATACACATAAAATAATGTAAATTTGTATAAAAAACAACAACAAATGCACATAAAATAAATAAATTCGTATATATATATATATATATATATATATATATATATATATATATATATATATATATATATATATATATATATATATATATATATATATATATATATATATATATATATATATATATATATATATATATATATAAATGCAAAACACACGTTAACTAATGTAAATGCGTATAAAAGTATGTATAAAAAATTCACATGAAATAATCTAAATAAAAATAAATCAGGAAAATACCAATAACATAATATATATTTGTGTGAAAATATATTTACAAAATACTTAACATCACTAAAATTTGTATTAAAATCAATACAAAAATACACAGAAATAATTCAAATTCGTACGAAAAGAGATGCACAAAATACACATAAAAGTAGGTAAAATCGTTTTGAAATATATATACAAAATACCCATAAAATAGTGTAATTTTGTATCAAAATATATAAACAAATACACATAAAATAACGAAAATTTGTATAAAAATGTATATACAAAATAACTTTAAATAATGTAAATATGTATAAATAATATATACAAAATACAAATAGAATAATGTAAAATCGTACCAAAATAAATACACAGAATATCAATAAAATAATGTAAATGTGCATGAAAATAAAGAAGCAAAATATCCATAAAATGACGCATATTTTTATGAAAATATGTATACAAAAATGCACATAAATTAATTAAATTTGTATTAAAATAAATATACAAAATGCACATACAATAAGGTAGATTTGTAGTGAAATAGATATGCAAAATACACATAAAATAATGTATATTTTTATCAAAATATATATAAGAATAAACATAAAATAAAGTAAATTTCTATAAAAATATATATACAAAATTAACATAAAATGATGTAAATACGTATAAATATAAATATATATATATATATATATATATATATATATATACATATATATATATATATATATATATATATATATATATATATATATATATATATATATATATATATATATATATATATATATATATATATATATATATATATATATATATATATATATATATATATATATATATATATATATATATATATATATATATATATATATATATATATATATATATATATATATATAAATAAATTTACAAAGTACACATATAATAACGTAAATCTGTATATAGAAAAATGCACAAAAGTAATTTGAATTTGTATGAAAAGAGATATACAAAATACACATAAAATAAGCTAAATTTGAATTGACATATATATACAAAATACATAAAATAATGATAATTTGTATCAAAATATTTAAATACATAAAATAACGTAAATTTAAAAAAAATATATATAAACAAAATACACATTAATAATCTGAATACGCATAAAAAAAATATACAAAGTACACATATAATAATGTAAATTCGTATCAAAATAAATAAACAAAATACCAATAAAATAATGTAGTTTTATTTGAAAAAATATATACAAAATACACAAAATAACGCAAATTTGTATTAAAAAAATACAGAATACACACAAAATAATGTAAATTTGTATAAAATCAACAACACAAATGCACATGAAATAAAGTAAATTTGTACAAATATATATATATATATATATATATATATATATATATATATATATATATATATATATATATATATATATATATATATATATATATATATATATATATATATATATATATATATATATATATATATATATATATATATATATATATATATATATATATATATATATATATTTATATATACAAAACACACATTAAATAATGTAAATGCGTGTAGAAATATGTATACAAAATGCATATGAAATAATTTAAACTCGTATCGAAATAAATAAACAAAATATCAATAAAATAATGTAATTTTGAATGAAAATATATATACAAAATACACATAAAGTAACGTAAATACAAATACAAATATACACATAAAAATATTTAAATTTGAATGAAAATATATATACAAAATAAACATAAAAGAAGGTAAATTTGTAATAATATATATATACAAAATACACATAAAATAAAGCAAATTTTTATAAAAATATATGTACAAAAATCCACATAAAAAATTTAACTTGTATGAAAATAAATATAGAAAATATATATAAAATAACGCAAATTTGTATAAAAGAACAACAAATGCACATAAAATAAAGTAAATTTGTACAAAAATATATATACAAAACACACATTAAATAATGGAAATGCGTGTAAAAATATGTATACAAAATGCATATGAAATAATCAAAAATCGTTTCGAAATAAATAAACAAAATACCAATAAAATAATGTAACTTTGAATGTAAATATATATACAAAATACACATAAAATAACGTAAATACAAATGCAAATATACACATAAAATAATTTAAATTTGAATGAAAATATATATACAAAATAAACATAAAAGAAGATAAATTTGTAATAATATATATTCAAAATACACATAAAATAATGTAAATTTGTATCAAAATATCTATATACAAATCACATAAAATAACGTAAATTTCTATAAAAATAGATATACGATATACATAAATGTTGTGAATATGTATAAAAATATATATATATATATATATATATATATATATATATATATATATATATATATATATATATATATATATATGTATAAAAATATATATATATACAAAATACACATAAAATAATATAAATTCGTATCAAAATAAATAATCGAAATTCCAATAAAAGAATGTGTATTTGTAT
The DNA here is from genome assembly GCF_024679095.1 of Eriocheir sinensis. Lineage (NCBI taxonomy): Eukaryota > Metazoa > Arthropoda > Malacostraca > Decapoda > Varunidae > Eriocheir > Eriocheir sinensis. Next base: position 5,370,252 of record NC_066510.1, on the reverse strand, counting down.
GAAAATAAATATACAAAATATACATAAAATAAAGTAAATTTATATAAAACTATATGCAAAAATACATATAAATAATTTAAATTTGTATGAAAATAGATATAAAAAATACGTATAAAATAAGCTAAATTTTTATTAAAATATATATACAAATACATATAATAATGTAAATTTGTATAAAAATATATAAACAAAATACATATTAAATAAAGTAAATACGTATAAAAATATGTAAAAAATACACATATAATAATGTAAATTCGTATCAAAATAAATAAAGAAAATACCAAAAAAATTTATTTAAATTTATATGAAAAAATATATACAAAATTCACTTTAAATAACGCAAATTTCTATAAAAATATATGTACAAAAATGCACATAGATTATTTAAATTTGTATGAAAATAAATACACAAAATACACATAAAATAATGTAAATTTGTATCAAAATATATATACAAATAAACATAAAGTAACGTAAATTTGAATAAAAACATACCCAAAATACTCATATATACATGTAAAATAAGGCAAATTTGTATTAAAAAAATACAGAATACGCATAAAATAATGTAAATTTGTAAAAAAACAACAACAAATGCACATAAAATAAAGTAAATTTGTATAAAAAATATATATATGCAAAACACACATTAAATAAAGTAAATGCGTATAAAAATATGTATACAAAATACACATGAAATAATCTAAATTCGTGTCGAAGTAAATTAACAAAATACCAATAAAATAATGTAATTCTGAATAAAATTATATATACAAAATACACATAAAATAAAGTAAATACAAATATAAGTATACACATCTGATAATTTAAATTAGAATGAAAATAAATAAACAAAATAAACATGAAATAAGGTAATTTTGTAATGAAATATATATACAAAATACACATTAAATAGTGTAAATATGTATGAAAATGAATAAACAAATACACATAAAATTACGTATTTTTTTTATAAAATATATATTCAAAATATTCATTAAATAATTTAAATATGTATTAAAAAATATATACAAAATAAACATAGAATAATGTCAAATCGTAACAAATAAATACACAGAATATCAATAAAATAATGTGAATTTCTATGAAAATAAAGATGCAAAATATCCATAAAATAACGCATATTTTGTTAAAAATATATATTCAAAAATACACATCAAATAATTAAATTTGTATTAAGATAAATATACAAAATGCAAATAAAATAGAGAAAAAATGAATTGAAATAGATATGCAAAATACACATAAAACAATGTAAATTTGTTTCAAAATATATATACGAATACATATAAAATAATGTAAATTTCTTTAAAAATATATATACAAAATACACATAAAATTATATAAATACGTACAAAAATATATATACAAGATACACATAAAATAATGTAAATTCGTATCAAAATAAATAAACAAAACAATAATACAAGAATATGTATTTGTATGAAAGTATATATACAAAATATACATAAAATAACATAAATTTGTATAAAAGAATATACAAAAATACAAAAAAAAATAATCTAAATTTGTATGAAAATAGATATGCAAAAAACACATAAAATGAGATAAATTTGTATTGAAATATACATACAAAATACATAAAATAATGTAAATTTGTATCAAAATATTTAAACAAATACAAATAAAATAACATAAATTTGTATTAAATATATAAATGAAATACATATTAAATAATGCAAATACGTACAAAAAGTAAATACAAAAAACATATAATAATGTAAATTCGTATCAAAATAAATAAACAAAATACCAATAAAATAATGTAAATTTGTATGAAAAAATATATACAAAATACACATAAAATAACGCAAATTTCTATAAGAATATATGTACAAAAATGCACATAAAATAATTTAAATTTTTATGAAAATAAATATACAAAATACACATAAATTAAGGCAAATATGTATTTAAAAAATATACAGAATACACATAAAATAATGTAAATTTGTATAAAAAACAACACAAATACACATAAAATAAATTAAATTTATATAAAAATATATATACAAAACAAACATTAAATAATGTAAATGCGTGTAAAAATAAGTATACAAAATACACATGAGGTAATAAAAATTCCTATCGATATAAATAAACAAAATACCAATAAAATAGTGTAATTTTGAATGAAAATATATATACAAAATACACATAAAATAACATAAAAACGAATACAAATGTACACATAAAATATTTTAAATTTGAATGAAAATAAATATACAGAATAAGCATAAAATAAGGTAGCTTTTCAATGAAATATATATACAAAATACACATAAAATAATGTAAATTCGTATCATAATAAATAAACAAAATACCAATAAAATAATGTAAATTTGTATGAAAAAATATATACAAAATACACATAAAATAACGGAAATTTCTATAAGAATATATGTACAAAAATGCACATAAAATAATTTAAATTTTTATAAAAATAAATATACAAAATACACATAAAATAAGGCAACTATGTATTAAAAATATACAGAATACACATAAAATAATGTAAATTTGTATAAAAAACAACAGAAATACACATAAAATAAAGTAAATTCATAAAAAAATATATATACAAAACACACATTAAATAATGTAAATGCGTATAAAAATAAGTATACAAAATACACATGAAGTAATCAAAATTCCTGTCGACATAAATAAACAAAATACCAATAAATAATGTAATTTTGAATGAAAATATATATACAACATACACATAAAATAACATAAATACGAATACAAATAAACAAATAAAATATTTTAAATTAGAATGAAAATAAATATACAAAATAAACATAAAATAAAGTAGATTTGTAATGAAATATATATACAAAATACACATTAAATAGTGTAAATTTGTATGAAAGTGAATAAACAAATACACATAAAATAACGTTTTTTTTTTAAATATATACAAAATACACATTAAATAGTGCAAATATGTATTAAAAACTATATACAAAATAAACATAGAATAATGTAAAATCGTATGAAATAAATAAACAGAATATCAATAAAATAATGTGACTTTCTATGAAAATAAAGATGCAAAATACCCATAAAATAAATCATATTTTGTTAAAAATATATATTAAAAAATACACTAAAGTAATTAAATTTGTATTAAAATAAATATACAAAATGCACATAAAACAGGGTAAATTTGAATTGAAATAGATATGCAAAATACACATAAAACAATGTAAATTTGTTTCAAAATATATATACGAATACACATAAAATAATGTAATTTTTTTTAAAAATATATATATACAAAAAACACATAAAATGATATAAATACGTAGAAAAATATATATACAAAATACACATAAAATAATGTAAATTTGTATGAAAATAAATCAACAAAATACCAATAAAATAATATAAATTTGTGTGAAAATATTTTTACAAAATACACATAACATCACTAAAATTTGTTTTAAAATCTATACAAAAATACACAGAAATAATTTAAATTCGTCTGAAAATAGATGTACAAAATACACATAAAAATAGGTAAATTCGTTTATGAAATATGTATACAAAATACCCATAAAATAGTGTAATTTTGTATCAAAATATATAAGCAAATACACATAAAATAACGTAAATTTGTATAAAAATGCATATACAAAATATACTTTAAATAATGTAAATATGTATAAATAGTATATACAATATACACATAGAATAATTTAAAATCGTATGAAAATAAATACACAGAATATCAATAAAATAATGTAAATTTGTGTGAAAATAAAGATGCAAAATACTCATAAAATGACGCATGTTTTTTTATATAAATATATATACAAAAATACACATTAATTAATCAAATTTGTATTAAAATAAATATACAAAATGCACATACAATAAGGTAGATTTCTATTGAAATAGATATGTAAAATACACATAAAATAATGTATATTTGTGTCAAAATATATATACGAATACACATAAAATAATGTAAATTTCTTTAAAAATATATATACAAAATACACATAAAATAATATAAATACGTATAAAAATATACATACAAAATACACATAAAATAATGTAAATTCGTATCAAAATAAATAAACAAAATACCAATAAAAGAATGTTTATTTGTATGAAAATATATTTACAAAGTACACATAAAATAACGTAAATTTGTATAAAACTATATACAAAAATGCACAAAAGTAATTTAAATTTGTATGAAAAGAGATATACAAAATACACATGAAATAAGCTAAATTTGAATTGAAATATATATACAAAATACATGAAATAATGTGAACTTGTATCAAAATATTTAAATACATAAAATAACAAAATACACATTAATAATGTAAATACGTATAAAAAATATATACAAAATACACATATAATAATGTAAATTCGTATCAAAATAAATAAACAAAACACAAATAAAATAATGTAAATTTATATGAAAAAATATATACAAAATACATATAAAATATCGCAAAAATGTTTAAAAAAATACAGAATACACATAAAAAAATGTAAATTTGTATAAAAGCAACAAAACAAATGCACATGAAATGAAGTAAATTTGTACAAAAATATATATACAAAACACACATTAAATAATGTAAATGCGTGTAAAAATATGTATACAAAATGAATATGAAATATTCTAAGCTCGTATCGAAATAAATAAACAAAATACCAATAAAATAATGTAATTCTGAATGAAAATATATATTGAAAATACACATAAAAGAACGTAAATACAAATACAAATATACACATAAAATAGTTTAAGTTTGAATAAAAATATATATACAAAATAAACATAAAAGAAGGTAAATTTGTAATAATATATATACAAAATACACATAAAATAACGCAGATTTCTATAAAAATATATGTACAAAAATGCACATAAATAATTTAACTTGTATAAAAATAAATATACAAAATACATATAATATAAGGCAGATTTGTATTAAAAAAAATACAGAATACACATAAAATAATGTAAATTTGTATAAAAAAACTACAGAAATGCACCTAAAATAAAGTAAATTTGTTCAAAACCATATATACAAAACACACATTAAATAATGTAGATGCGTGTAAAAATATGTATACAAAATGCATATGAAATAATCTAAATTCGTATCAAAATAAATAAACAAAATACCAATAAAATAATATAAGTTTGAATGAAAATATATACACAAAATACATATAAAATTACAAATACAAATACAAATATACACATAAAATAGTTTAAATTTGAATGAAAATATATATACAAAATAAACATAAAAGAAGGTAAATTTGTAATAATATATATACAAAATACATATAAAATAATGTAAATTTGTATCAAAATATATATATACAGATCACATAAAACAACGTGAATTTCTATAAAAATAGATATACGAAATACACAAATGCTGTAAATATGTATAAAAATATATATACAAAATACATATAAAATAATGTAAGCTCGTATCAAAATAAATAATAAAAATTCCAATAAAAGAATGTGTATTTGTATGAAAATAAATATACAAAATATACTTAAAATAAAGTCAATTTATATAAAACTATATGCAGAAATACACATAAATAATGTAAATTTATATGAAAATAGATATGAAAAATACGCATAAAATAAGCTAAATTTTTATTGAAATATATATACAATATACATAAAATAATGTAAATCTGTATAAAAATATATAAACAAAAAACACATTTAATAATGTATATACGTATAAAAATATATACAAAATACACATATAATAATGTAAATTCTTATCAAAACAAGTAAACAAAATACCAAAAAAACAATTTAAAATTATTTGAAAAAATATATACAAAATTCACTTTAAAAAACGCAAATTTCTATACAAAAAATATGTACAAAAATGCACATAAATTATTGAAATTTGTATGAAAATAAATACACAAAATACACATAAAATAATGTAAATTTGTATGAAAATATATATACAAATACACATAAAATAACATAAATATGTATAAAAACATATATACAAAATACACATATATACATGTAAAATAAGTCAAATTTGTATTAAAAAAAATACAGAATATACATAAAATAATATAAATTTGTATAAAAAACAACAACAAATGCACATAAAATAAAGTAAATTTGTATAAAAATATATATACAAAACACACATTAAATAATGTAAATGCGTATAAAAATATGTATACAAAATACACATGAAATAATCTAAATTCGTGTCGAAATAAATAAACAAAATACCAATAAAATAATGTTATTTTGAATGAAAATATATATACAAAATACACATGAAATAACGTAAATACAAATATAAATATACACATCAGATAATTTAAATTAGAATGAAATAAATATACAAAATAAACATAAAATAAGGTAGATTTGTAATGAAATATATATATATATATATATATATATATATATATATATATATATATATATATATATATATATATATATATATATATATATATATATATATATATATATATATATATATATATATATATATATATATATATATATATATATATATGAAATGAATAAACAAATACACATAAAATAACGTATTTTTTTTTATAAAATATATATACACAATACATATTAAATAATGCAAATATGTATTAAAAAATATATACAAAATAAACATAGAATAATGTAAAATCGTATCAAATAAATACACAGAATATCAATAAAATAATGTGAATTTCTATGAAAATAAAGATGCAAAATACTCATAAAATAACGCATATTTTGTTAAAATATATTTTCAAAAATACACATAAAATAATTTTTATTAAAGTAAAAATACAAAATGCACATAAAATAGGGTAAATTTGAATTGAAATAGATATGCAAAATACACATAAAACAATGTAAATTTGTTACAAAATATATATACGAATACATATAAAATAATGTAAATTTCTTTAAAATATATATATACAAAATAAACATAAAATTATATAAATCCGTAGAAAAAAAAAAAATATATATATATAATATATATATATATATATATATATATATATATATATATATATATATATATATATATATATATATATATATATATATATACATATATATATATATATATATATATATATATATATATATATATATATATATATATATATATATATATATATATATATATATATATACATATATATACAAAATACACATAAAATAATGTAAATTCGTATCAAAATAAATAAACAAAACACCAATACAAGAATAAATATTTGTATGAAAATAGATATACAAAATATACATGAAATAACGTAAATTTTTATAGAACTATATACAAAAATACACAAAAATAGTCTAAATTTGTATGAAAATAGATATGCAAAAAACACATAAAATAAGGGAAATTTGTATTGAAATATATATACAAAATACATAAAATAATGTAAATTTGTATCAAAATATTTAAACAAATACACATAAAATAACTTAAATTTGTATAAAAATACATAAATGAAATACACATTAAATAATGTAAATACGTACAAAAAAAAAACATATAATAATGTTAAATCGAATTAAAATAAATAAACAAAATACCAATAAAATAATGTAAATCTGTATGAAAAAATATATACAAAATACACATAAAATAACACTAATTTCTATAAGAATATATATACAAAAATGCACATAAAATAATTCAAATTTTTATGAAAATAAATATACAAAATACTCATAAAATAAGGCAGATATGTACTAAGAAATATACAGAATACGTATAAAATAATGTAAATTTGTTTAAAAAAAACACAAGTACACATAAAATAAAGTAAATTTATATAAAAATATATATACAAAACACACATTAAATAATGTAAATGCGTATAAAAATAAGTATACAAAATACACATGAAGTAATTATAATACCTATCGATATAAATTAACAAAATACCAATAAAATAATGTAATTTTGAATGAAAATATATATACAAAATACACATAAAATAACATAAAAACGAATACAAATATACACATAAAATATTTTAAATTTGAATGAAAATTAATATACAAAATAAACATAAAATAAGGTAAATTTGTAATGAAATATATATACAAAATACACATAAAATAATATAAATTTGTATCAAAATAAATATACTAATACACATTAAATTACATAAATTTGTATAAAATATATAAACAACATACACACTAAATAATGTAAATACGTATGAAAATATATATGCAAAATACACATAAAATAATGTAAACTCGTATAAAAATAAATCAACAAAATGCGCATTAAATTATATAAATTTGTGTGAAAATATATTTACAAAATACACATAACATCACTAAAATTTGTATTAAAATCTATACAAAAATACACAGAAATAATTTAAATTCGTATGAAAATAGATTTACAAAATGCACATAAAAGTAGGTAAAATCGTTTTGAAATATATATACAAAATACCAATAAAATAGTGTAAATTTGTATCAAAATATATAAACAAATGTACATAAAATAACGTAAGTTTGTATAAAAATGTACATTCAAAATACAATTTAAATAATGTAAATATGTATAAATAATATATACAAAATACACATAGAATAATGTAAAATCGTATCAAAATAAATACACAGAATATCAATAAAATAATGTAAATTTGTATGAAAATAAAGATGGAAAATACCCATATAATGACGCATATTTTTATAAAAATATATATACAAAAATACACATCAAATAATTAAATTTGTATTAAAATAAATATACAAAATGCATATACAATAAGGTATATTTGTATCAAAATATATATACGAATACACATAAAATAACATAAATTTCTATAAAAAAACATATATAAAATACACATAAAATGATGTAAATACGTATAAGAATATATATATATATATATATATATATATATATATATATATATATATATATATATATATATATATATATATATATATATATATATATATATATATATATATATATATATATATATATATATATATACATATATAATGCACATAAAATAATGTAAGTTCGTATCAAAACAAATAAACAAAATTTCAATAAAATAATGTTTATTTGTATGAAAATAAGTTTAGAAAGTTCACATAAAATAAAGTAAATTTATATAAAACTATTTTCAAAAATGCACAAAAGTAATATAAATTTGTATGAAAAGGTATACAAAATATACATAAAATAAGCTAAATTTGAATTGAAATATATATATATATATATATATATATATATATATATATATATATATATATATATATATATATATATATATATATATATATATATATATATATATACATATATATATATATATATATATATATATATATATATATATATATATATATATATATATATAAAATAGATAAAATAATGTGATTTTGTATAAAAAATAAACATTATTAATGTAAATACGTATAAAAAATATATACTAAATACACATATAATAATGTAAATTCGTATCAAAATAAATAAACGAAAAATCAATAAAATAATGTATATTTCTACGAAAAAATATATACAAAATACACATAAAATAACTCAAATTTGTATTAAAAAATATAGAATACACATAAAATAATGTAAATTTGTATAAAAAAATCCACAAATGCACATGATAGAAAGTAAATTTGTAATATATATATATATATATATATATATATATATATATATATATATATATATATATATATATATATATATATATATATATATATATATATATATATATATATATATATATACAAAACACACATTAAATAATTTAAATGCGTGTAAAAATATGTATACAAAACGCATATGAAATAATCTAAATTCGTATCGAAATAAACAAACAAAATACCAATAAAATAATGTAATTTTGAATGAAAATATATATACAAAATACACATGTATTGAAATATATATACAAAATACATATAAAAAACTGTAAATTTGTATAAAAAGACACGAATCCACATAAAATAAAGTAAATTTGGATAAAAATATATATATACAAAACACACTCTAAATAATGTAATTGCGTATAAAAATATGTATATAAAATACACATTAAATAATGTACATCCGTATCGAAATAAATAAACAAAATACCAATAAAATATTGTAATTTTGAATGAAAATGTATATACAAAATACACATAAAATAAAGTAAATACAGATACAAATATACACATAAAATTATTTAAATTAAACTGAAAATAAATATACAAAATAAACATAAAATAAGGTAAATTTTAATGATATGTATATAGAAAATACACATAAAATAATGTAAATTTGTATCAATATATATATATATATATATATATATATATATATATATATATATATATATATATATATATATATATATATATATATATATATATATATATATAGATAGATAGATAGATAGATAGATAGATAGATAGATAGATAGATAGATAGAAGATAGATAGATAGATAGATATAGATATATATGTACAAATTCACATAAAATAACACAAATTTGTATAAAAATATATTTTCAAAATACGCTTTAAATAATGTAAATACGTATAAAAATATATATACAAAGTACTCATAAAATAATGTAGATTCGTATCAAAATAAATCAACGAAATACCAATAAAATAATATAAGTTTGTGTAAAAATAAATTTCCAAAATACACATAACATAACTAAAATTTGTTTTAAAATATGTACAAAAATACACATAAATAATTTAAATATTTATGAAATAGAAGCAAAATACCTTTAAAATTAAGTAAATTTGTTTTGAACTATATATACAAAATACACATGAAATATTATAAATTTGTATCAAAATATATAAACAAATACACATAAAATAACATAAAATTGTTTAAAAATATATCTACAAAATATACATTAAATAATGTAAATATGTATTAAAAATATCTATAAAATACACATATAATGAAGTAAAATCATATCAAAATAAATAAACAAAATATCAATAAAATAATGTAAATTTGTAATGAAATAAAGATGCAAAATATATATATAAAAATACACATGAAATAATTAGATTTGTATTAAAATAAATATACAAAATGTACATACAATAATGCAATTTTGTATTGCAATAGATATGTAAAATACACATAAAATAATGTAAATTTCTACGAAAATATATATACAAAATACACATAAAATGATGTAGATAAGTATAAAAATATATATACAAAATACACATAATAGAATGTAAATTCGTATCAAAATGAATAAACACAATACCAATAAAAGAATGTATATATGTAGAAAAATAAATATACAAAATACACATAAAATAACGAAAATTTGTTTACAAATATATACACAAATACACAAAAATAACTTAAATTTGTATGAAAATATATCTACAAAATACACATAGAAGTAGGTAAATTTGTATTGAAATACATATACAAAATACACAAAAAATAATGCAAATTTTTATGAAAATATATAAACAAATACACATAAAATAACGTAAATTTGTATAATATATATATATATATATATATATATATATATATATATATATATATATATATATATATATATATATATATATATATATATATATATATATATATATATATATATATATATATATATATATACACATATATATACAAAATACACGATAAATAATGTAAATATGTATAAAAAATATATACAAGATACACATAGAATAATGTAAATTTGTATCAAAATAAAAAACAAAATACCAATAAAATAATGTCAATTTGTATTAAAGAATATATACAAAATGCACATAAAATAACGAAAATTTCTATAAAAATATATGTACAAAAATGCACATAAAATTAATTAAATTTGGTTGAAATTAAAAAAAAAAAATACACATAAAATGAGCCAAATTTGTATCAAATAAATACAGAAGACACATAAAATAATGTAAATTTGTATAAAAAAACAGCAACACAAATGCACATACAAAATATACATTAAATAATGTAAATAAGTATAGAAAATATATACAAAATACACTTAGAATAATATAAAATCGTATCAAAATAAATACAGAGAATATCAATAAAATAATGTAGATTTGTATGAAAATAAAGATGCAAAATACCCATAAAATAATGCATATTTTTATAAAAATATATATACAGAAATACACATAAAATAATTAAATTAGTATTAAAATAAATATACAAAATGGACATACAGTAAGGTAAATTCGTATTGAAATATATACGCAAAATACATATAAAACAATGTAAATTTCTTTCAAAATATATATACGAATGCACATAAAATAACGTAATTTTTTTTCTCTCTCTCTCTCTCTCTACAAAATACACCTAAAATAATGTAAATTCGTATAAAAATTAATAAAGAAATTCAAATAAAAGAATGTATATTTGTAGGAAAATAGATATACAATAAAATAACTAAAATTTGTATAAAAATATATACAAAAATATGCGAAAATAATTTAAATTTGTATGAAAATAGATATACAAAATAAACATAAAATAAGCTTACTTTGTGTTGAACTATATATACAAAATACATACAATAACGTAAATTTGTATCAAAATATTTCAACAAATACACATAAAATAACGTAAATTTGTATAAAATATATATACTAAATACACACTAAATAATGTAAATATGTATAAAAATATATACAAAATACACATAGAAATATATAAAATCGTATCAAAATAAATACATGGAAGATCAATAAAATGATGTAAATTTGTATGAAAATAAATATGCTTAATACCCATAAAATAATGCATATTTTTATAATAAATTATATACAAAAATACACATTGAATTATTAAATTTGTATTAAAATATATATACAAAATGCACATAAAATAAGGTAAATTTGTATTGAAATAGATATGCAAAATACACATAAAACAATGTAAATTTGTTTCAAATTGTATTTACGAATACACATAAAATAACGTAATTTTTTTATGAAAATTATGTATACAAAATACACGTAAATTTATGTAAATACGTATTAAAATATATATAGAAAATACACATAAAATAATGTAAATTCGTATCAAAATAAATAGACAAAATACCAATAAAAGAATGTGTATTTGTAAGAAAATAAATATACAAAATATACATAAAATATCGTAAATTTGTATAAAACTATATACAAAAATTCACAAAATTATTTAAATTTGTATGAAAATAGATATATAAAATACTCATAAAATAAGCTAAATTTGTATTGAAATATATATACAAAATACATAAAATACTGTAAATTTGTATAAAAAAACACGAATCCACATAAAATAAAGTAAATTTGTATAAAAATATATATACAAAACACACATTAAATAATGTAAATGCGTATAAAAATGTGTATATAAAATACATTTACTACCGCACTATAGCTTTACTTTCCTGTCTATCTAAAGCTTTTGAATCAATCCTGAACCGGAAGATTCAAAAGCACTTATCCACTTCTAACCTTCTATCTGATCGCCAGTATGGGTTCCGCAAGGGGCGTTCTACTGGCAATCTTCTTGTTCTTTTAACTGACTCTTGGTCATCCTCTCTTAGCCGTTTCGGTGAAACTTTCTCTGTTGCGCTAGACATATCGAAAGCATTCGATAGAGTCTAGAACAAGTCTTTGCTTTCTAAACTGCCCTCTTTCGGATTCTATCCCTCTCTCTGTTAATTTATCTCCAGTTTCCTTTCCGGCCGTTCTATCTCTGCGGTGGTAGACGGTTACATTATTTAATGTGTGTTTTGTATATATATTTTTTATACAATTTTACTTCATTTTATGTGGATTTGTGTTTTTTTTTTATACAAATTTAAATTATTTTATGTGCATTTTTGTACATATATTTTTATAGAAATTCTCGTTATTTTATGTATATTTCGTATATATTTTTTCATACAAATTTACATTTTTTATTGGTATTTTGTTTATGTATTTTGATACGAATTTACATTATATGTGTATTTTATATATATTTTGTATACGTATTTTCATTACTTAATGTGTATTTTGTTTATATATTTTAAAACAAATTTACGTTATTTTATGCGTATATGTTCAAATATTTTGATACAAATTCACATTATTTTATGTATTTTGTATATATGTTTCAATTCAAATTTAGTTTATTTTATATATATTTTGTATATCTATTTTCATACAAATTTAAACTACTTTTGTGTATTTTTTTGTATAGTTTTATACAAATCTACGTTATTTTATGTCTTTTGTATATTTATTTTCAAACAGATTCACATTCTTCTATTGGTATATTGTTTATTTATTTTGGTACGAATTTACATTATTTTATGTGTATTTTTATATATTTTTATACGTATTTACATCATTTTATGTGTATTTTTATATATATTTTTAAAGAAATTTACGTTTTTTTTATATGTATTCGTATATATATTTTGAAACAAATTTACATTGTTTTTTCTGTGTTTTGCATATCTATTTCAATACAAATTTACCATATTATATGTGCATTTTGCTTATTTATTTTCATACAAATTTAATTATTTGATGTGTATTTTTGTATATATATTTTTATAAAAATATTTTTTTTTCATAAAATTTACATTATTTTATTGATATTCTGTGTATTTATTTTGATACGATTTTACATTGTTCTATGTGTATTTTATATATATTTTATTTTACATATTTACATTATTTAATGTGCATTTTCTATATATATTTTATAAAAATGTCTGTTTGTTTATATATTTTCATACAAATTTACATTATTTTTTGTGTATTTTGTATATGTATTCCAATACAGATTTACCTAATTTTATGTGTATTTTGTATATCTATTTTCATACAAATTGAAATTATTTTTGTGTATTTTTGTATATATTTTTATACAAATTTTAGTTATTTTATATATTATTTTGTATATTTATTTTCCTACATATATACATTCTTTTAATGAAATTTAGTTTATTGAATTTGATACTTATTTACCTTATTTTAGGTGTATTTTGTATACATAATTTTACACGTATGTACATCATTTTATGTGCATTTTTTTTTATATATTTTCATATAAATTTACGTTACTTTATGTTTTTTCGTATATGTATTTTAATACAAATTTACATTATTTGATGCGTATTTTGCATATCTATTTCAATACAAATTTACCTTATTGTATGTGCATTTTGTATATTTATTTTAATGCAAATTTAATTATTTTATGTATATTTTTGTGAATATATTTTTATACAAATATGCGTTTTTTTATGGGTATTCTGCATCTTTATTTTCATAGAATTTTACATTATTCTATTGATATTCTGTTCATTTATTACGATACGATTTTACGTTATTCTAAGTGTATTTTGTATATATTTTTTATACATTTTTCCATTATTTAATGTGTATTTTGTATATATATTTTATACAAATTTACGTTATTTTATGTGTATATGTTGATATATTTTGACACAAATTTATAATATTTTATTTGTATTTTGTATATCTATTTTCATACAAATTCAAATTATTTCTGGGTATTTGTGTATATATTTTAATACAAATTTTAGTTATGTTATGTGTATTTTGTAAATTTATTTTCATTCAAATATATATTATTTTACTGGTATTTTGTTGATTTATTTTGATACGAATTTTCATTATTTTATATGTACTTTGTATATATATTTTTATACGCATTTACATTATTTAATGTTTATTTTGAATATATATTTTTATAGAAATTCATGTTATTTTATGTGTATTTGTATATATATTTGCATACAAATTTACATTATTTTATGGGTATTTTGTACATATATTTCATTACAAATTTACATTATTTTATGTTTATTTTCTATATTTATTTCATTATATTTTAAATTATTTTATGTGAATATTTGTATTTGTATTTAGGTTATTTTATGTTTTTTTCTATATATATTTTCATCCAAAATTACATTATTTTATTGGTATTTTGTTAATTTAATTCAATACGAGATTAGATTATTCATAATTATTTAGATACATATTTTTATAAGCATTTACATTATTTAATGTGTGTTTTGTATATATATTTTTAAGCAAATTTACTTTATTTTATGTGCCTTTTTTTACATATATTTTTATAGAAATTTGCGTTATTTTATGTGTATTTTGTATATGTTTTCTCATACAAATTTTCATTATTTTATTGGTATTTTGTTTATTTATTTTGATACGAATTACATGATTATATGTGTATTTTGTACATATTTTTTATACGTATTTACATTATTTAATGTGTATTTTGTTTATATATTTTACACAAATTTACGTTATTACATGTGTATTTCTATAAATATTTTGATACAAATTTATATTATTTTATGTATTTTGTATATATATTTCAATTCAAATTTAGCTTATTTTATGTGTATTTTGTTTATCTATTTTCATACAAATTTATTTACTTCTGTGTATTTCTGTATATAGTTTTATACAAATTTACGTTATTTTATGTGTATTTTTGTATATTTATATTTATACAAATACACATTCTTTTATTGGTATTTTGTCTATTTATTTTGATACGAATTTACATTATTTTATGTGTATTTTGTATTCATTTTTTTATACGTATTTACTTCATTTTATGTGTATTTTTAATATATATTTTTATAGAAATCTACGTTGTTTTATGTGTTTTCGTATATATATTTTGAAAGAAATTTACATTGTTTTGTATGTATTTTGCATATCTATTTCAATACAAATTTACCTTATAGTATGATCATTGTGTATATTTATTATAATAAAAAATCAAATATTTTCTGTGTATTTTGATATATATATATATATATATATATATATATATATATATATATATATATATATATATATATATATATATATATATATATATATATATATATATATATATATATATATATATATATATATATATATATATATATATATATATATATATATATATATATATATATATATATATATATATATATATATATATATATATATAAATTTACATTGTTTTATTAATATTCTGTGTATTTATTTTAATACGATTTTACATTATTCTATTTGTGTTTTGTATATATATTTTTTATACATATTTACTTTATTTAATGTGTATTTTTTATATATAATTTATTCAAATTTACGTTATTTTAAGTGTATTTGTTTATATATTTTCATTGAAATTTACATTATTTTATGTGTTTTTTGTATATGTATTTGAATACAAATTTACCTAATTTTATGTGTATTTTGTATATTTATTTTCATACAAATTTAAATTATTTTTGTGTATTTTTGTATATAGTTTTATACAAATTTACGTTATTTTATGTGTATTTTGTATATCTATTTTCATACACAATCTTTTATTGATATTTTTTATTTATTTTGACAGGAATTTACATTATTTAATGTGTATTTTGTATATATATTTTTATACGTATTTACATCATTTCATGTGTATTTTGTATATATATTTCTATAGAAATCTACGTTATTTTATGTGTATTCGTATATATATTTTGAAACAAATTTACATTGTTTTATGTGAATTTTGCATATTTTTTCAATAAAAATTTACATTACTTAATGTGTATTTTGTTTATATATTTTAAAACAAATTTTCGTTATTTTATGCGTATATGTTCAAATATTTTGATACAAATTCACATTATTTTATGTATTTTGTATATATGTTTCAATACAAATTAGTTTATTTTATATATATTTTGTATATCTATTTTCATACAAATTTAAACTACTTTTGTGTATTTTTTTGTATAGTTTTATACAAATCTACGTTATTTTATGTCTTTTGTATATTTATTTTCAAACAGATTCACATTCTTCTATTGGTATATTGTTTATTTATTTTGGTACGAATTTACATTATTTTATGTGTATTTTGTATATATTTTTATACGTATTTACATAATTTTATGTGTATTTTTTATATATATTTTTATAGAAATTTACGTTTTTTTATATGTATTCGTATATATATTTTGAAACAAATTTACATTGTTTTTTCTGTGTTTTGCATATCTATTTCAATACATATTTACCATATTATATGTGCATTTTGTATATTTATTTTCATACAAATTTAATTATTTGATGTGTATTTTTGTATATATATTTTTATAAAAATATATATTTTTTTCATAAAATTTACATTATTTTATTGATATTCTGTGTATTTATTTTAATACGATTTTACATTGTTCTATGTGTATTTTATATATATTTTATTTTAAATATTTACATTATTTAATGTGCATTTTCTATATATATTTTATAAAAATGTCTGTTTGTTTATATATTTTCATACAAATTTACATTCTTTTTTGTGTATTTTGTATATGTATTCCAGTACAGATTTACCTAATTTTATGTGTATTTTGTATATCTATTTTCATACAAATTGAAATTATTTTTGTGTATTTTTGAATATATTTTTATACAAATTTTAGTTATTTTAATATATTATTTTGTATATTTATTTTCCTACATATATACATTCTTTTAATGAAATTTAGTTTATTGAATTTGATACTTATTTACCTTATTTTAGGTGTATTTTGTATATATAATTTTACACGTATGTTCATCATTTTATGTGCATTTCTTTTATATATATTTTCATATAAATTTACGTTACTTTATGTTTTTTCGTATATGTATTTTAATACAAATTTACATTATTTGATGCGTATTTTGCATATCTATTTCAATACAAATTTACCTTATTGTATGTGCATTTTGTATATTTATTTTAATGCAAATTTAATTATTTTATGTATATTTTTGTGAATATATTTTTATACAAATATGCGTTATTTTATGGGTATTCTGCATCTTTATTTTCATAGAATTTTACATTATTCTATTGATATTCTGTTCATTTATTACGATACGATTTTACGTTATTCTAAGTGTATTTTGTATATATTTTTTATACATTTTTCCATAATTTAATGTGTATTTTGTATATATATTTTATACAAATTTACGTTATTTTATGTGTATTTGTTGATATATTTTGACACAAATTTAAAATATTTTTTGTGTATTTTGTATATCTATTTTCATACAAATTCAAATTATTTCTGGGTATTTGTGTATATATTTTAATACAAATTTTAGTTATGTTATGTGTATTTTGTAAATTTATTTTCATTCAAATATATATTATTTTACTGGTATTTTGTTGATTTATTTTGATACGAATTTTCATTATTTTATATGTACTTTGTATATATATTTTTATACGCATTTACATTATTTAATGTTTATTTTGAATATATATTTTTTATACAAATTCATGTTATTTTATGTGTATTTGTATATATATTTGCATACAAATTTACATTATTTTATGGGTATTTTGTACATATATTTCATTACAAATTTACATTATTTTATGTTTATTTTCTATATTTATTTCATTATATTTTAAATTATTTTATGTGAATATTTGTATTTGTATTTAGGTTATTTTATGTTTTTTTTTCTATATATATTTTCATCCAAAATTACATTATTTTATTGGTATTTTGTTAATTTAATTCAATACGAGATTAGATTATTCATAATTATTTAGATACATATTTTTATAAGCATTTACATTATTTAATGTGTGTTTTGTATATATATTTTTATGCAAATTTATTTTATTTTATGTGCATTTTTTACATATATTTTTATAGAAATTTGCGTTATTTTATGTGTATTTTGTATATGTTTTCTCATACAAATTTTCATTATTTTATTGGTATTTTGTTTATTTATTTTGATACGAATTACATGATTATATGTGTATTTTGTACATATTTTTTATACGTATTTACATTATTTAATGTGTATTTTGTTTATATATTTTACACAAATTTACGTTATTACATGTGTATTTCTATAAATATTTTGATACAAATTTATATTATTTTATGTATTTTGTATATATATTTCAATTCAAATTTAGTTTATTTTATGTGTATTTTGTTTATCTATTTTCATACAAATTTATTTACTTCTGTGTATTTCTGTATATAGTTTTATACAAATTTACGTTATTTTATGTGTATTTTTGTATATTTATATTTATACAAATACACATTCTTTTATTGGTATTTTGTCTATTTATTTTGATACGAATTTACATTATTTTATGTGTATTTTGTATTCATTTTTTTATACGTATTTACTTCATTTTATGTGTATTTTCTATATATATTTTTATAGAAATCTACGTTGTTTTATGTGTTTTCGTATATATATTTTGAAAGAAATTTACATTGTTTTATATGTATTTTGCATATCTATTTCAATACAAATTTACCTTATAGTATGTGCATTTTGTATATTTATTTTAATAAAAATTCAAATATTTTCTGTGTATTTTAATATATATATATTTTTATAAAAAATGCGTTATTTTATGGGTATTTTGCATCTTTATTTTCATACAAATTTACATTGTTTTATTAATATTCTGTGTATTTATTTTAATACGATTTTACATTATTCTATTTGTGTTTTGTATATATTTTTTTTATACATATTTAATTTATTTAATGTGTATTTTTTATATATAATTTATTCAAATTTACGTTATTTTAAGTGTATTTGTTTATATATTTTCATTGAAATTTACATTATTTTATGTGTATTTTGTATATGTATTTGAATACAAATTTACCTAATTTTATGTGTATTTTGTATATTTATTTTCATACAAATTTAAATTATTTTTGTGTATTTTTGTATATAGTTTTATACAAATTTACGTTATTTTATGTGTATTTTGTATATCTATTTTCATACAAATACACAATCTTTTATTGATATTTTTTATTTATTTTGACAGGAATTTACATTATTTAATGTGTATTTTGTATATATATTTTTATACGTATTTACATCATTTCATGTGTATTTTGTATATATATTTCTATAGAAATCTACGTTATTTTATGTGTATTCGTATACATATTTTGAAACAAATTTACATTGTTTTATGTGAATTTTGCATATTTTTTCAATAAAAATTTACCTTATTGTATGTGCATTTTGTATATTAATTTTAATACAAATTTAATTATTCTATGTGTATTTTTGTGTATGTATTTTTATATAAAATGCTTTATTTTATGGGTATTTTGCATCTTTATTTTCATACAAATTTACATTTTTTTTTATATTCTGTGTATTTATTTTGATAAGATTTTACATTATTCTGTGTATTATATATATATATATATATATATATATATATATATATATATATATATATATATATATATATATATATATATATATATATATATATATATATATATATATATATATATATATATATATATATATATATATATATATATATATATATATATATATATATATATATATATATATATATATATATATATATATATATATATATATATATATATATATATATATATATATATATTATACAAGTGTACGTTATTTAATGTGTATTTGTTTTCATTTCATACAAATTTACATTATTTTATGTGTATTTTGTACATGTATTTGAATATAAATTTAACTAATTATATGTGTATTTTTTATATCTATTTTCCTACAAATTCAAATTATTTTTGTGTATTTTTGTATATATTTTTATACAAATTTTCGTTATTTATGTGTATTTTGTATTTTTATTTTCCTACAAATATACATTCTTTCATCGGAATTTTGTGTATTTATTTTGATACGAATGTACATTATTTTAGGTGTATTTGGTATATATATATTTATACTTATTTACATAATTTTATATGTATTTTGTATGTATATTTTAATAGAAATTTACTCTATTTTAAGTGTATTCGTATATATATATTTTTATACATATTTATATTATTGATATGTATTTTGCTTATCTATTTCAATACGAATTTTTTTTATTGTATCTGCATTTTGTATATTTATTTTAATACAAATTTAAATATTTGATATGTTTTTTTTAATATATATTTTTATAAAAATATGCGTTATTATATGGGTATTTTGAATATTTATTTTCTTAAAAATTTACATTATTTTATTGATATTCTGTTTATTTATTTTGATACGATTTTACATTAGTCTATGTCTATTTTGTATATATATATTTTTATACATAATTACAGTATTTAATGTATATTTTGTATATATATTTTATGCTAATATACGTTACTTTATGTGTATTTATTTATATATTATCATAAAAATTTACATTATTTTATGTGTATTTTGTATATGTATTTCATTACAAATTTGCCTAATTTTATGTGTATTTTGCATATCTTTTTTCAAAAAAATTAAACTATTTTTGTGGATTTTTGTATATGTTTTTAAACAAATTGTAGTTATTTTATTTGTATTTTGTATATATATTTTTCTACAAATATACATTCTTTTATTGGAATTTTGTTTATTTATTTTGATACGAATTTACATTATTTTATGTGTATTTTGTATATATATTTTTCTACGTATTTACATTATTTCATGTGTATTTTGTATATATATTTTCATGAAAATTATTATTATTTAATTGTGTGTATTCGTATATATTTTGATACAAATTTACATTATTTTATGTGTATTCTGCATATCTATTTCAAGACAAATTTACCTTATAGTATGTGTATTTTGTATATTTTTTTAATACAAATTTAGTTATTTATGTGTATTTTTGTATATATATATATATATATATTTATTTAATTTGAGTTATTTTATGGGTATTTTGCATCTTTATTTTTATAAATATTTACATTACTTTATTGATATTCTGTATATTTATAATGATACCATTTAACTTTATTTTATGTGTATTTTGTATATATTTTCCTTACATATTTACATTGTTTAATGTGTATATATATATATATATATATATATATATATATATATATATATATATATATATATATATATATATATATATATATATATATATATATATATATATATATATATATATATATATATATATATATATATATATATATATATATATATATATATATATATATATATATATATATATATATATTATACGTTATTTCATGTTTATTTGTTTATATATTTTGATAGAAATTTACAATATTTTATGGGTATTTTGTATGTACATATATTTCAAAACAAATTTACCTAATTTTATGTGTATATCTTATATCTATTTTCATACAAATTTAAATTATTTTTGTGTTTTTTTGTATAGATTTTAATACAAATTTTAGTAATGTTATGTGTCTTTTGTAAATTTAATTTCACACAAATATATATTATTTTATTGGTATTTTGTTGATTTATTTTGATAGGAATTTACATTGTTTTATGTGTAATTTGTATATATATTTTTATAAGTATTTACATTATTTAATGTGTTTTTTGTATATATATTTTAAACAAATTTATGTTATTTTACTTGTATTTGTATATATATTCTGATACAAATCTATATTATTTTATGTGTATTTTGTATATATATTTCATTACAAATTTGTCTTATTTTATGTTTATTTTTATATTTATTTTTATTCATTTTTTAATTATTTTATGTGCATATATTTATTTGTATTTACGTTATTTTATGTGCATTATATATATATATATATATATATATATATATATATATATATATATATATATATATATATATATATATATATATATATATACATATATATATATATATATATATATATATATATATATATATATATATATATATATATATATATATATATTTCATTCAAAACTACATTATTTTATTGGTATTTTGTTCATTTATTTCGATACGATTTTAGATGATTTCATGTGTATTTTCTATACATATTTTTATTCATATTTACATTATTTAATGTGTGTTTTGAAAATATATTTTTTATACAATTTTACTTCATTTTATGTGCATTTTTGTTTTTGCTTTTATACAAATTTACATTATTTTAAGTGTATTCAGTACTTTTTTACTACAAATTTGCCCTATTTTAAGTATATTTTTTTATTTATTTTCACACAAATTTAAATTATTTGATGTGCATTTTTGTACATATATTTTTTATAGAAATTTGCGTTATTTTATATGTGTTTTGTATATATTTTATCATACAAATTTACATTATTTTATTTATTTTGTATATACATTTCAATACAAATTTATTTTATTTTATGTATATTTTGTATATCTATTTTCATACAAATTTAAATTACTTATGTGTATTTTTGTATACAGTTTTAAACAAATTTACGTTATTTTATGAGTATTTTGTATATTTATTTTCATACAAATTGACATTCTTCTATTGGTATTTTGTTTATTTATTTTTGTACGAATTTACATTATTTTATGTGTATTTTGTATATATATTTTTATACGTATTTACATCATTTTATGTATTTTTTATATATATTTTTATAGAAATTTACGTTTTTTTATGTGTATTCGTATATATATTTTGAAACAAATTTACATTGTTTTATGTGTGTTTTGCATATCTATTTCAATACAAATTTACCATATTGTATGTGCATTTTGTATATTTATTTTAATACAAATTTAATTATTTGATGTGTATTTTTGTATATATATTTTTATAAAAATATACTTTTTTTATGGGTATTTTGCATCTTTATTTTCATACAAATTTACATTATTTTATTGATATTCTGTGTATTTATTTTGATACGATTTTACATTGTTCTTTGTGTATTTTGTATATATTTTATTTTACATATTTATATTATTTAATGTGCATTTTCTATATATATTTTATACAAATATACGTTACTTTATGTCTATATGTTTGTATATTTTCATACAAATCTACTTTATTTTATGTGTATTTTCTCTATGCATTTCAATACAAATTTACTTATTTTTATGTGTATTTTGTATATCTATTTTCATACAAATTGAAATTATTTGTGTGTATTTTTGTAAATATTTTTGAACAAATTTTTGTTATTTTATATATTATTTTGAATATTTATTTTCCTACATATATACATTCTTTTACTGAAATTTTGTTTATTGAATCTGATACGAATTTACCTTATTTTAGGTGTATTTTATATATATCTTTTTATATGTATTTAATTTATTTGATGTTTATTTTGTATATATATTTTCATAGAAATTTACGTTATTTTATGTGTTTTCGTGTATATATTTTAATACAAATTTACATTATTTGATGTGTATTTTGCATATCTATTTCAATACAAATTTACATTATTGTACGTGCATTTTGTATATTTATTTTACTACAAATTTAATTATTTAATTATCTGTTATTTTATGGGTATTTTGCATCTTTATTTTCATAGAAATTTACATTATTTTATTGATATTCTGCTCATTTATTTTGACACGATTTTACATTATTCTATGTGTATTTTGTATATATTTTTTATACATTTTTATAATTATTTCATGTGTATTTTGTATATTTATTTTATACAAATTGACATTATTTTATATGTATTTGTTTATATATTTTAACACAAATTTACAATATTTTATGGTTATTTTGTATATATATTTCAAAAGAAATTTACCTAGTTTTATGTGTATTTTGTACATCTATTTTCATACAAATTCAAATTATTTTTGGATATTTTTGTATATATTTTAAAACAAATTTTATTTATGTTATGTGTCTTTTGTAAATATATTTTCATTCAAATATATATTATTTTATTGGTATTTTGTTGATTTATTATGACTCGAATTTACATTATTTTATATGTACTTTGTATATATATTTTTATACGCGTTTACATTATTTAATGTTTATTTTGAATAAATATTTTTATACAAATTCATGTTATTTTATGTGTATTTGTATATATATATTCATACAAATTGACATAATTTTATGTGTATTTTGTACATATATTTCATTACAAATTTACCTTATTTTATGTTTATTTTGTATATTTATTTCATTTAATTTTAAATTGTTTTATGTGTATATTTGTATTTGTATTTAGGTTATTTTATGTGTATTTTCTATATATATTTTCATCCATAATTACATTAATTTATTGGTATTTTGTTAATTTAATTCGATACGAATTTAGATTATTTCATAGGTATTTTGTATATATATTTTTATACGCATTTACATTATTTAATGTGTGGTTTGTATATATATTTTTATGCAAATTTACTTTATTTTACGTGCATTTTTGTACATATATTTTTATAGAAATTTGCGTTATTTTATGTGTATTTTGTATATGTTTTCTCATACAAATTTACATTAATTTATTGGTATTTTGTTTATGTATTTGATACGAGTTACATTATTATATATGTATTTTGTACATATTTTTTATACGTATTTAAAGTATTTAATGAGTATTTTGTTTATATATTTTTATACAAATTTACGTTATTATATGTGTATTTGTATAAATATTTTGATTCAAATTTACATTATTTTATGTATTTTGTATATATATTTCAATTCAAGTTTAGCTTATTTTATGTGTATCTTGTACATCTATTTTCATACAAATTTAATTACTTTTGTGTATTTTTGTATATAGTTTTATACAAATTTACGTTATTTTATGTGTATTTTGTTTATTTATATTTATACAAATTCACCTTCTTTTATTGGTATTTTGTTTATTTATTTTGATTTGAATTCACATTATTTTATGTTTATTTTGTATACATTATTTTATACGTATTTACTTAATTTTATGTATTTTGTATATATATTTTTATAGAAATCTACGTTATTTTATGTGTATTCGTATATATATTTTGAAACAAATTTACATTGTTTATATGTATTTTGCATATCTATTTAATTACAGATTTACCTTATGGTATGTGCATTTCGTATATTTATTTTAATAAAAATTGAATTACTTGATGTGTATTTTCGTATATATATTTAAAAAAAAAATGCGATATTTTATGGGTATTTTGCATCTTAATTTTCATACAAATTTACATTATTTTAATAACATTCTGTGTATTTATTTTGATGCGATTTTACATTTACATTATTACATTATTATATGTGTATTTTGTACATATTTTTTATACGTATTTAAAGTATTTAATGAGTATTTTGTTTATATATTTTTATACAAATTTACGTTATTATGTGTGTATTTGTATAAATATTTTGATACAAATTTACATTATTTTATGTAATTTCTATTATTTCAATTCAAATTTAGTTTATTTTATGTGTATTTTATATATCTATTTTCATACAAATTTAGCTACATTTGTGTATTTTTGTATATAGTTTTATACAAATTTACGTTATTTTATGTGTATTTTGTATATTTATATTCATACAAATACATATTCTTTTATTGGTATTTTGTTTATTTACTTTGATTCGAATTTATATTATTTTATATGTATTTTGTATACTTTTTTTTATACGTATTAACTTAATTTTATGTGTATTTTGTATATATATATTTTTTAGAAATCTACGTTATTTTATGTGGATTCGTATATATATTTTGAAACAAATTTACATTGTTTTATATGTATTTTTGAATATCTCTTTCAATAAAATTTACCTTACTTTAAGTGCATTTAGTATATTTATTTCAATACAAATTTAAATATTTTATGTGTATTTTTGTATATTTATTTTTTTATAAAAAATGCGCTATTTTATGGGAATTTTACATCTTTATTTTCATACAAATTTACATTATTTTATTGATATTCTGTGTATTTATTTTGATACGATTTTACATTATTCTATTTGTTTTTTGTATTTATTTTTTTATACATATTTACATTATTTAATGTGTATCTTGCATATATATTTTATACAAATTTACGCTATTTTAAGTGTATTTGTTTATTTAATTTCATTCAAATTTACATTATTTTAAGTGTAATTTGTATATGTATTTCAATACAAATTTACCTAATTTTATGTGTATTTTGTATATTTCTTTTCATACAAATTTAAATTATTTTGTGTATTTTTGTATATAGTTTTATACAAACTTAGGTAATTTTATGTACGCATTTTGCATTATTTAATGTTTGTTTTGTAAATATATTTTTATGCAAATTTACTTTATTTTATGTGCATTTTTGTACATATATTTTTATAGAAATTTTCGTTATTTTATGTGTATTTGTATATGTTTTCTCATACAAATTTACATTATTTTATTGCTATTTTGTTTATTTATTTTGATACGAGTTACATGAGTATATATGTATTTTGTACATATTTTTTTATACGTATTTACAGTACTTAATGTGTATTTTTATTATATATTTTTATAGAAATTTACATTATTTTATGTATTTTATATATACATTTCAATTCTAATTTAGCTTATTTTATCTGTATTTTGTATATCTATTTTCATACAAATTTAATTACTTCTGTGTATTTTTGTATATAGTTTTAGACAAATTTACGTTATTTTATGTATATTTTATATATTTATTGATACAAATACACATTCTTTTATTGGTATTTTGTTTATTTATTTTGATACGATTTTACATTATTTTATATGTATTTTCTATACATTTTTTTATACGTATTTACTTCATTTTATGTGTATTTTGTATATATTTTTATAGAAATCTACGTTATTTTATGTGTATTCGTATAAATATTTTTAAATAAATTTACATTGTTTTATGTGTATTTTGCATATCTATTTCAATACAAATTTACCTTGTTGTATGTGCATTTCTTTTATTTATTTTAATACAAATTTTAATATTTTATGTGTTTTATGGTATATATATTTTTATAAAAAAATGTGTTATTTTTATGGGTATTTTGCATCTTTATTTTCATACAAATTTACATTATTTTATTGATATTCTGTGTATTTATTTTGATACGATTTTACATTTTTCTATTTGTGTTTTGTATATATATATATTTTTTTTAAACATATTTACATTATTTAATGTGTATTTTGTATATATATTTGATACAAATTTACATTATTTTAAGTGAATATATTTATATATTTGCATTCAAATTTACATTATTTTATGTGTATTTTATATATGTATTCCAATACAAATTTACCTAACTTTATGTGTATTTTGTATATTTATCTTCAAACAAATTTAAATAATTTTTGTGTATTTTTGTATATAGTTTTACACAAATTTACGTTATTTTATATGTATTTTGTATATCTATTTTTATACAAATACACATTCTTTTATTGATATTTTGTTTATTTATTTGGACACGAATTTACATTATTTAATGTCTATTTTGTATATATATTTTTATACGTATTTACAGCATCTCAATTGTATTTTGTATATATATTTTTATAGAAATCTACGTTATTTTATGTGTATTAGTATATATATTTTCAAACAAATTTACATTGTTTTATGTGTATTTTGCATAATTTTTAAAAGAAATTTACCTTATTGTATGTGCATTTTGTATATTAATTTTAATACAAATTTAATTATTAAATGTGTATTTTTGTATATGAATTTTTATAAAAATATGCTTTAATATATGGGTAATTGGATCTTTATTTTCATACAAATTTACATTATTTTATTGATATTCTGTGTATTTATTTTGATACGATTTTACATTATTCTATGTGTATTTTGTATATATATATTTTATACAAATGTACGTTATTTTATGTGTATTTGTTTTCATTTCATACAAATTTTCATTATTTTATGTGTATTTTGTACATGTATTTAAAGACAAATTTAACTAATTATATGTGAATTTTGTATATCTATTTTCATACAAATTGAATTTTTTTTTGTATATATTTTTATACAAATTTTCGTTATTTTATGTGTACTTTGTATATTTATTTTCCTACAAATATACGTTCCTTAATCGGAATTTTGTTTATTTATTTTGATACGAATTTACATTATCTTAGATGAATTTGGTATATATATTTTTATAGTATTTACATCATTTTATATGTTTTTTGTATGTATATTTCCCTAGAAATTTACTCTATTTTATGTGTATTCGTATATATATTTTGATACAAATTTACATTATTGATGTGTATTTTGCATATCTATTTCAATACAAATTTACTTTATTGTATGTGCATTTTGTATATTTATTTCAATACAAATTTAATTATTTCATGTGTATTTTTGTATATATATTTTTATGCAAATATGCGTTATTATATGGGTATTTTGCATCTTTATTTTCATACAAATTTACATTATTTTATTGATATTCTGTTTATTTATTTTGATACGATTTAACATTATTATGTGTATTTTGTATATATATATATATATATATATATATATATATATATATATATATATATATATATATATATATATATATATATATATATATATATATATATATATATATATATATATATATATATATATATATATATATATATATTTTTATACATATTTACATTATTTAATGTATATTTTGTATATATATTTTATCCAAATTTACGTTATTTCATGTGTATTTTTCTTATATATTTTCATACAAATTTACATTATTTGATGTGTATTTTGTATATGTATTTCAATACAAATTTGCCTAATTTTATGTGTATTTTGCATATCTATTTTCAAACAAATTTAATTTTTTTGTGTATTTTTGTATATATTTTTATACAAATTTTAGTTATTTTATTTGTATTTTGTATATTTATTTTCCTACAAATATACATTCTTTTATTGGAATTTTGTTTATTTATTTTGATACGAGTTTACATTATTTTATGTGTATTTTGTATATATATTTTTCTACGTATCTACATTATTTTATGTGTACTTTGAATATATATTTTAATAAAAAAATTACATTATTTTATTGTGTGCATTCGTATTTATTTTGATAGAAATTTTATACAAATTCATGTTATTTTATGTCTATTTGTATATATTTTCATAGAAATTTATATTATTTTGTGTATTTTTACATATTTTTCATTACAAATTTACCTTATTTTATGATTATTTTGGGTATTTATTTCATTCAATCCTAAATTATTTTGTGTGTATATTTGTATTTGTATTTAGGGAATTTTATGTGTATTTTCTATATATATTTTTATCCAAAATTACATTATTTTATTGTTTTTTTCTTAATTTAACTCGATACGAATTTAGTTTTTTTCATAGGTATTTTGTATAAATATTTTTATATAATTCAATTCAATTTTAAATTATTTTATGTGTATATTTGTATTTGTGTTTACGTTATTTTATGTGTATATTCTATATATATTTTCATCCAAAATTAAATTATTTTATTGGTATTTTGTTAATTTAAATCGATACGAATTTAGATTATTTCAAAGGTATTTTGTATACATATTTTTATACGCATTTACGTTATTTAATGTATGTTTTGTATAAATATTTTTATGCAAATTTACTTTATTTTATGTGAATTTTTGTACATATATTTTTAAAGAAATTTGCGTTGTTTTATGTGTATTTTGTATGTTTTGTCATACAAATTTACATTATATTATTGGTATTTTGTTTATTTATTTTGATAACAATTACATGATTATATATGTATTTTGTACATATTTTTTTATACGTATTTACATTATTTAATGTGTATTTTGTTTATGTGTTTTTATGCAAATTTACGTTATTATATGTGTATTTGTATAAATATTTTGATACAAATCTACATTATTTTATGTATTCTGTATATATATTTCAATTCAAATTTAGCTTATTTTAAGTGTATTTTGTATATCTATTTTCATACAAATTTAATTACTTGTGTGTATTTTTGTATAAAGTTTTATACAAATTTACGTTATTTTATGTGTATTTTGTATATTTATATTTATACAAATACACATTCTTTAATTGGTATTTTGTTTATTTATTTTGATACATTATTTTATGTGTATTTTGTATACATTTTTTTTATACGTATTTCCTTAATTTTATGTGTATTTTGTATATATATTTTTATAGAAATCTACCTCATTTTATGTGTATTCGTATATATATTTTGAAACAAATTTACATTGTTTATATGTATTTTGCATATCTATTTCAATACAGATTTACCTTATTGTATGTGCATTTTGTATATTTATTTTAATACAAATTCAATGATTTTATATGTATTTTGGTATATATATTTTTATAAAAAATGCATTATTTTATGGGTATTTTGCCTCTTAATTTTCATACAAATTTACATTATTTTATTAACATTCTGTGCATTTATTTTGATACGATTTTACATTATTCTCTTTGTGTTTTGTATATATTTTTTTTATATATATTTACATTAATTAATGTGTATTTTGTATATATATTTTATACAAATTTACGTTATTTTAAGTGTATTTGTTTATATATTTTCATTCAAATTTACATTATTTTAAGAGTATTTAGTATATGTATTTAAATAAAAATATACCTAATTTTATGTGTATTTTGTATATTTATTTTCATACAAATTTAAATTATTTTTGTGTATTTTTGTATATAGTTTTATACACATTTAGGTTATTTCATGTGTATTTTGTATATCTATTTTCATACAAATACACAATGTTTTATTGATATTTTGTTTATTTATTTTGACGCGAATTTACATAATTTGATGTGTATTTTGTATATATATTTGTATATGTATTTACATTATTTCATGTATATTTTGTATATATATTTCTATAGAAATCTAGGTGATTTTATGTGTATTCGTATATATATTTTAATACAAACTTACATTGTTTTATATGTATTTTGCATATTTTTTCAATACAAATTTACCTTATTGTATGTGCATTTTGTATATTAATTTTAATACAAATTTAATTATTCTATGTGTATTTTTGTATATGTATTTTCATTCATTCAAATTTACATTATTTTATTGATATTCTATGTATTTATTTTGATACGATTATACATTATTCTATGTGTATTTTGTATATATATTTTTTACAAATGTAGGTTACTTTATGTGTATTTGTTTTCATTTCATTCAAATTTTCATTATTGTATGTGAATTTTGTACATGTATTTAAATACAATTTTAACTTATTATATGTGTATTTTGTATATCTATTTTCATACAAATTGAAATTATTTTTGTGTATTTTTGTATATATTTTTATATAAATTTTCGTTACTTTATGTGTATTTTGTATATTTATTTTCCTACAAATATACGTTCTTTTATCGGAATTTTGTTTATTCATTTTGATACAAGTTTACATTATTTGAGGTATATTTGGTATATATATTTTTATACTTATTTATATTATTTTATATGTATTTTGTATGTATATTTTCATAGAAATTTATTCTATTTTATGAGTATTCGTATATATATTTTGATACAAATTTACATTATTGATGTGTATTTTGCATAATTATTTAAATACAAATTTACTTTATTGTATGTGCATTTTGAATATTTATTTTAAAACAAATTTAATTCTTTTATATGTATTTTTGTATATATATATTTTTATACAAATCTGCGTTATTATATAGGTATTTTGCAACTTTATTTTCATACAAATTTACATTATTTTATTGATATTCTTTTTATTTATTTTGATACGATTTAATTTATTTTATGAGTATTTTGTATATATACTTTTATACATATTTAAAATATTTAATGTATATTTTGTATATATATTTTATCGAAATTTACGTTATTTTATGTGTATTTGTTTATATATTTTCATACAAATCTGCATTGTTTCATGTGTGTTTTGTATATGTATTTGAACACAAATTTGCCCAAGTATATGTGTATTTTGCATATCTATTTTCAAAAAATTTAAATTATTTTTGTGTATTTTTGTATATATTTTTATATAAATTTTATTTATTTTATTTGTATTTTTTATATATATTTTCCTACAAATATACATTCTTTTATTGGAATTTTGTTTATCTATTTTGAAACGAATTTACTTTATTTTATGAGTATTTTATGTTTATCTTGTGTGTGTGTGTATATATATATATATATATATATATATATATATATATATATATATATATATATATATATATATATATATATATATATATATATATATATATATATATATATACGTTATTTTATTGTGTGTATTCGTATATATTTAAATACAAATTTTAAACAAATTCAAGTTATTCAAGTATTTTATGTGTTTTTTTTTAATATATATACCAAAATACACATAAAATATTTAAATTTGTATTGAAATAAATATACAAAATGCACATACAATAAGGTAAATTTGTATTGAAAGAGATATGCAAAAATACATATAAAACAATGTAAATTTGTTTCAAAATATATATACGAATACAGATAAAATTACGAAGATTTCTAAAAAAATATGTATACAAAATTCACATAAAATTAAGTAAATACGTAAAAAAAATGCATACAAAATACACATAAAATAATGTAAATTCGAATCAAAATAAATAAACAAAATACCAATAAAAGAATGTGTATTTGAATAAATATAAATATACAAAATACACATAAAATAACGTAAATTTGTATAAAACAATATACAAAAATACACAAAAGTAATTGAATTTGTATGAAAATAGATATACAAAATACACATAAAATAAACTAAATTTGAATTGAAATATATATATAAAATAAATAAAATAATGTTAATTTTTATCAAAATATTTATGCATATACACATATAATTACGTAAATTTGTATAAAAATATATAAACAAAAAACTCATTAAATACTTTAAATACGTATAAAAAATATGTACAAAATACACATATAATAATCTAATTCGTATCAAAATAAATACAAAAAATACCAATAAATTCATGTAAATTTGTATGAGAAAACATATTCAAAATACACATAAAATAACGCAAATTTCTATAAAAATATATGTACAAAAATGCACATAAAATAAATTTGCATAAAAATATATATACAAAACACACATTAGATAATGTAAATGAGTATAAAAATATGTATACAAAATACCTATGAAATAATCTAAGTTCGTATCGAATTAAATTAAGAAAATACCAATTAAATAATGTAATTTTGGATGAAAATATATATAGAAAATACACATAAAATAACCTAAATACAAATACAAATATACACATAAAATAATTTGAAATTGAATGAAATAAATATACAAAATAAACAGAAAATAAGGTAAATTTTTAATGAAATATATGAAAAAATACACATAAAATTATATAAATTTGAATGAAAATATATATACAAATACACATAAAATAATATGAATGTATATAAAATTTGTATCAAAATATATACGAATACACACAATAAAATAACGTAAATTTATATGAAAATGTATATACAAAATACACATAAAATAATTCAAATACGTAGAAAAATATATATACAAAATACACATAAAATAATGTAAATTCATATTAAAATAAATAAACAAAATTCCAATAAAAGAATGTATATTTGTAGTAAAATATATATATACAAAATACAAATAAAATAAGTAAAATTTGTATAAAAATATAAACAAAAATACTAAAAAAATAGACTAAATTTGTTTGAAAATAGATATGCAAAATACACAAGAAATTAGGCAAATTTGTATTGAAATACATATACAAAATACACATAAAATAATGTAAATTTGTATAAAAATATATAAACAAATATACAAAATAACGCTAATTTCTATAAAAATATATGTTAAAAAATGCACGTAAAATAAAGTAAATTTGCATAAAAATATATATACAAAATACACATTAAATAATGTAATTGCGTATAAAAAATATGTATACAAAATACCTATGAAATAATCTAAATTCGTATCGAATTAAATTAACAAAATACCAATAAAATAATGTAATTATGAATAAAAAGATATATAGAAAATACATATAAAATATACCTAAATACAAATACAAATATACACATGAAATAATTTAAAATTGAATGAATTAAATATACAAAATAAACATAAAATAAGGTAAACTTGTAATGAAATATATGTAAAAAATACACATAAAATAATGTCAATTTGTATGAAAATATATATACAAATACACATAAAATAATATAATTTTGTATAAAAATATATATTCCAAATATACATTAAACAATGTAAATGCATATAAAAATATATATACAAAGTACATATAAAATAATGTAAATTCGTATCAAAATAAATCAACAAAATACCAATAAAATAATATATATTTGAATGAAATAAAATTTACAAAATACACATAACATAATCAAAATTTGTTTTAAAATATATACAAAAATACCCAGATATAATTTGAATATGTATGAAAATAGATATACAAAATACACATAAAACAAGGTAAATTTCTTTTGAAATATATATACAAAATACCCATAAAATATTGTAAATTTGTGTCAAAATATATAAACAAATACACATAAAATAATGTAAATTTGTTTAAAATATATATGCAAAATACTCATTAAATAATGGAAAAATGTATAAAAAATATATACAAAATACACATACAATAATGTAAAATCGTATCAATATAAATGAGCAGAAAATCAATTAAATAATGTAAATTTCTATGAAAATAAAGATGCAAAATACCCATAAAATAACGGATATTTGTATAAAAAAATATATAAAAAATACACATAAAATAATTAAATTTGTATTAAAATAAATATAAAAAATGCACGTACAATAATGTAAATTTGTATTGAAATAGATATGCAAAATACACATCAAATAATGTAGATTTGTATTAAAATATATATACGAAAACACATAAAATAAAGTAAATTTCTACGAAAATATATATACAAAATACACATAAAATGATGTAAATATGTATAAAAATATATATATACAAAATACACCTAAAATAATTTTAATTCGTCTCAAATTCAAGAAACTAAATTTCAGTAAAAGAATGTATATATGTAGGAAAATAAATATACAAAATAATATATATAATAACAAAAATTTGTATAAAAATATATACAAAAAAAAAAAATCAATTTGTATGAAAATAGATATACAAAATACACATATAATTAATTAGATTTGTCTTTAAATACATGTACAAAATACACATAAAATAATGTAAATTTGTATGAAATGAAAACAAATACACATAGAATAACGTACATTTGTATAAAATATATATACAAAATACACATAGAATAATGTAAAATCGTTTCAAAATAAATACACAGAATATCAATAAAATAAAGTAAATTTGTATGAAAATAGAGATGCAAAATACCCATAAAATAAAGCGTATTTTTATAAAAATACATATACAAAAATACACATTCAAGAATTGTATTTGTATTAAAATTAATATACAAAATGCACATTCAATAAGGTAATTTTTTATTTAAAAAATATGCAAAATACACATAAAACAATGTCAATTTGTTTCAAAATATATATACGAATACACATAAAATAACGTAGATTTCTATAGAAATATATATACAAAATACACTTGAGATACTGTAAATACGTATAAAAATATATATATATATAAAATAGATATTAAATAATATAAATTCGTGTCAAAATAAAAAAAAAAAATATCAACAAAAGAATGTGTATTTGTATGAAAATATATATACGAAATACACATAAAATAACGTAAATTTGTATAAAACTATATACAAAAATACAAAAAAATTATTTAAATTTGTTTGAAAATAAATATACAAAATACACATAAAATTAGGTAAATTTGTATTGAAATACATATACAAAAACACATAAAATAATATAAATTTGAATGAAAATACATGAAAAATACACTTAAAATAACGTAAATTTGTATAAAATATATATACAAAAAATACATTAAGTAATGTAAATATGTATAAAAAATATATATACAAAACCCAAATAGAATAATGTAAAATAGTATCAAAATAAATACACAGAATATTAATAAAATAATGTAAATTTGTATGAAAATAAAGCAGCAAAATACCCGTAAAATAACGCATTTTTTATAAAATATATATACCAAAATAATTACAAACAATTTAAATTTGTATTAAAATAAATATACTAAATGCACATACAACAAGGTAAATTTATATTGAAATAGATATGCAAAATACATATAAAACAATGTAAATTTGCTTCAAAATATATATTCGAATACACATAAAATAACGTAGATTTCTTAATATATATATATATATATATATATATATATATATATTTATATATATATATATATATATATATATATATATATATATACAAAATACACATAAAATGATGTAAATCCGTATAAAAAAATGTTTACAAAATACTCATAAAATAATGTAAATTCGTATCAAAATAAATAAACAAAATACCAATAAAAGAATGTGTAATTGTATAAATATAAATATACAAAATACACAAAAAATAACGTAAATTCATATAAAACTACATACAAAAATACACAAAAGTAGTTAAGTTTTTATGAAAATAGATATACAAAATACACATAAAAAAAGCTAAATTTGAATTGAAATAATCTCTATATATCTATATATATCTATATATATCTATATATATCTATATATATATATATATATATATCTATATAGATATATATAAAATACATCAAATAATGTAAATTTGTATCAAAATATTTATACAAATACACATATAATAACGTAAATTTGTATAAAAAAACACATTAACAAAATACACAATAAATAATGTAAATACGTATAAAAAAACATGTACAAAATACACATATAATCATGTAATTCGTATCAAAATAAATAAACAAAATACCAATAATATAATGTATATTTGTATGAGAAAACATAAAAATACACATAAAATAACGGTAATTTATTAAAAAATATATATACAAAAATGCACATAAAATAAAGTAAATTTACATAAAAATATATATACAAAACACACATTAAATAATGTAAATGCGTATAAAAACATGTATACAAAATACCTTTGAAATAATCTAAATTCTTATCGAATTAAATTAACAAAATACCAATAAAATAATGTAGTTTTGGATAAAAATATATATAGAAAATACACATTTTTTTTTTTACAACAAAGGAAGCAGCTCAAGGGCACACAAAAAAAGAAAACAATAATAAAAAAAATGCCCGCTACTCGCTAACCTAAATACAAATACAAATAAACACATAAAATAATTTAAAATTGCATGAAATGAATATATAAAATAAACATAAAATAAGGTAAATTTGTAATGAAATATATGTAAAAATACACATAAAATAATGTAAATTTATATGAGAATATATATTCAAATATACATAAAATAACATTAATTTGTATAAAATTTGTATCAAAATATATACGAGTACACACAATAAAATAACGTAAATTTTTATGAAAATATATATACAAAATACACATAAAATAATGTAAATACGTAGAAAAATATATAGACAAAATACTCATAAAGTAATGTAAATTCGTATCAAAATAAATAAACAAAATTCCAATAAAAGAATGTGTATTTGTAGGAAACTATATATACAAAATACAAATAAAATAACTAAAATTTGTATAAAAATATATACAAAAATACGAAAAAAATAATTTAAATTTGTTTGAAAATAGATATGCAAAATACATATAAAATTAGGCAAATTTGTATTGAAATACATATACAAAACACACATAAAATAATGTAAATTTGTAGGAAAATATATAAACAAATACACATAAAATAACGAAAATTTGAATAAAACAAATATACAAAATATACATTAAATGATGTAAATATGTATAAAAATATATATGCAAAATACACATAGAGTAATGTTAAATCGTATCAAAATAAATAAACAGAATATCAATAAAATAATGTAAATTTGTAAGAACATAAAGATACAAAATACTCTTATAATAACGCATATTTGTATAAAAATTTATATAGAAAAATACATAAAAATAAATAAATTTGTATTAAAATAAATATACAAAATTCACATATAATAAAGTAAATTTGTATTGAAAGAGATATGCAAAATACACATCAATAATGTAAATTTGTATCAAAATATATTTACGAATATTCATAAAATAGAGTAAATTTCTATGAAAATATACAAATAAAATACATATAAAATGATGTAAATAAGTATAAAATTATATATAGTAAATATACCTCAAATAATGTAAATTAGTATCAAACTAAATAAACAAAATTCCGATAAAAGAACGTATATTTGTTGGAAAATAAACATACAAAATACACATAAAATAAGTAAAATTTATATAAAAATATATAGAAAAATACACAAAAATAATTTAAATTTGTATGAAAATAGATATACAAAATACACATATATTTAGTTAAATTTGTATTTAAATATATGTACAAAATACATATAAAATAATGTAAATTTGTATGAAATGGAAACAAATACACATAAAGTAACGTACATTTTTATAATATATATATATATATATATATATATATATATATATATATATATATATATATATATATATATATATATATATATATATATATATATATATATATATATATATATATATATATATATATATATATACAATACACAAAGAATAATGTAAAATCGTATCAAAATAAATATATAGAATATCAATAAAATAATGTAAATTTCTATGCAAATAAAGATGCAAAATACCCATAAAATATACCATATTTTTATAAAAAATACATATACAAAAATACATATAGAATAATTAAATTAGTATTAATATTAATATACAAAATGCATATACAATAAGGTAAATTTGTATTAAAAAAAATATGCAAAATACACATACAACAGTGTAAATTTGTTTCAAAATATATATGCGAATACACATAAATCAACGTAGATCTCTATAGTAATATATATACAAAATACACATAAAATGATGTAAATACGTATAAAAAAATATATACAAAATACACATTAAATAATGTAAATTCGCGTCAAAATAAATGAACAAAATATCAATAAAAGAATGTGTATATGTGTGAAAATAGATATACAAAATACACATAAAATAACCTAAATTTGTATAAAACTATATACAAAAATACACAAAAATAATAAAAATTTGTATGAAAATAAATATAAAATACACATAAAATTAGGTAAATTTGTATTGAAATACATTTACAAAATACACATAAAATAATGTAAACTTGAATGAAAATATATAAACAAATACACTTAAAATAACGAAAATTTGTATAAAATATATATACAAAATACAAATACAATAATGTAAGATCGTATCAAAATAAATACACAGAATATTAATAAAAAAATGTAAATTTGTATGAAAATTAAGATACAAAATACCCTAAAAATAGCGCTTTTTTTTTATAAAAATATACACCAAAACACACATAAAATATTTGAATTTGTATTAAAATAAATATACGAAATGCGCACACAATAAAGTAAATTTGTATTGAAACAGATATGCAAAATACATATAAAACAGTGTAAATTTCTTTCAAAATATATATACGAATACAAATAAAATAACGTAGATTTCTATAAAAATATATATACAAAATACACATAAAATGAAGTAAATACGTATAAAAAAATGTATACAAAATACACATAAAATAATGTAAACTCGTATCAAAATAAATAAACAAAATACTAATAAATGAATGTGTATTTGTATAAATATAAATATACAAAATACACATAAAATAACGTAAATTGATATAAAACTATATACAAAAATAAACAAAAGTAATTAAATTTGTATGAAAATAGATATACAAAATACACATAAAATAAGCTAAATTTGAATTGAAATATATATACAAAATACATAAAACAATGTAAATTTGTATCAAAATATTTATACAAATACACATATAATAACGTAAATTTGTATAAAAATATATAAACAAAATACACATTAAATAATGTAAATACGTATAAAAAATTATGTACAAAATACACATATAATCATATAATTCGTATCAAAATAAATAAACAAAATACCAATAATATAATGTAAATTTGTATGAGAAAACATATACAAAATACACATAAAATAACGCTAATTTCTTTAAAAATATATGTACAAAAATACACATAAAATAAATTAAATAAAAAAAAAATATATATATATATATATATATATATATATATATATATATATATATATATATATATATATATATATATATATATATATATATATATATATATATATATATATATATATATATACATTAAATATTTTGAATGCGTATAAAAACATGTATACAAAATACCTTTGAAATAATCTAAATTCGTATCGAATTAAATTAACAAAATACCAATTAAATAATGTAATTTTGGATGAAAATATATAGAAAATACACATAAAATAGCCTAAATACAAATACAAATATACACATGAAATAATGTCAAATTGCATGAAATGAATATATAAAATAAACATAAAATAAGGTAAATTTGTATTGAAATATATATAAAAATACACATAAAACAATGTAAATTTATATGAAAATATATATCAAAATACATATAAAATAACATGAATTTGTATAAAATTTGTATCAAAATATATACGAATACACACAATAAAATAACGTAATTTTTTATGAAAATATATATACAAAATACACAAAAAATTATGTAAATACGTAGAAAAATATATATACAAAATACACATAAAGTAATGTAAATTCGTATCAAAATAAATCAACAAAATTCCAGTAAAAGAATGTATATTTGTAGGAAAATATATATACAAAATACAATTAAAAGAACTAAAATTTATATAAAAATGTATACAAAAATACACAAAAATAATTTAAATTTGTTTGAAAATAGATATGCAAAAT
The DNA here is from genome assembly GCF_024679095.1 of Eriocheir sinensis. Lineage (NCBI taxonomy): Eukaryota > Metazoa > Arthropoda > Malacostraca > Decapoda > Varunidae > Eriocheir > Eriocheir sinensis. Next base: position 5,327,305 of record NC_066510.1, on the reverse strand, counting down.
ACACATAAATTTAGATAAATTTGTATTGAAATACATATACAAAATACACTTAAAATACTGTAAATTTGTATGAAAATATATAAACAAATACACATAAAATAACGTAAATTTCCATAAAATATATATACAAAATATACATTAAATAATGTAAATATGTATGAAAATATATATATACAAAATACACATAGAATAATGTAAAATCGTATCAAAATAAATAAACAGAATATCAATAAAATAATGTAAATTTGTATAAAAATAAAGATGCAAACTACCCATATAATAACGCATATTTGCTTAAAAAAAAAAAAAAAAATATATATATATATATATATATATATATATATATATATATATATATATATATATATATATATATATATATATATATATATATATATATATATATATATAAATACACATAAAATAATTAAATTTGTATTAAAATAAATATAGAAAAGGCACATACAATAAAGAAAATTTGTATTGAAATAGATATGCAAAATACACATAAATAACGTAAATATGTATAAAAATATATAGAGAAAATACACATAGAATAATGTAAAATTGTTTCAAAATAAATAAACAGAATATCAATAAAATAATGTAAATTTTTATGAAAATAAAGATACAAAATACCCATATAATAACGCATATTTTTATAAAAATATACATACAAAAAACACATAAAATAATTGAATTTCTATTAAAATAAATATACAAAATGCACATACAATATAGTAAATTTGTATTGAAATAGATATGCAAAATACATATAAAAAATGTAAATTAGTTTCAAAATATATATACGAATACACATAAAATAAGGTAGATTTCTATAAAAATATATATATAAAATACACATAAAATTAAGTAAATACGTATAAAAAAAATGTATAGAAAACACACATAAAATTCGTATCAAAATAAATAAACAAAATACCAATAAAAGAATGTGTATTTGTATTAATCTAAATATTCAAAATACGCATTAAATAACGTAAATTTGTATAAAACTATACACAAAAATACACAAAAGTAATTAAATTTGTATGAAAATAGATATAAAAAATACACACAAAATAAGCTAAATTTAAATTGAAATATATATACAAAGTACATAAAATAATGTAAATTGGTATCAAAATATTTATAAAAATACACATATAATAAATTGAATTTGTATAAAAATATATAAACAAAATACTCATTAAATAATGTAAGTACGTATAAAAAATTTGTACAAAATACACATATAATAATGTAATTCGTATAAAAAAATAGACAAAATACCAATAAAATAATATAAATTTGTATGAGAAAACATATACAAAATACACATACACATAAAATAACGCAAATTTTTATAAAAATATATGTTAAAAAATGCATAGAAAATAAAGTAAATTTGCATAAAAATATATATACAAAACACACATTAAATTATGTATATGCGTATAAAAATAAAATGTATACAAAATACCTATGAAATAAACTAAACTCGTATCGAATTAAATTAACAAAATAACAATAAAATAATGGAATTTTGGATGAAAATATATATAGAAAATACCCATAAAATAACCTAAATACAAATACAAATATACACATAAAATAATTTAAAATTGAATGAAATAAATATACAAAATATTTGTACAAAATACACATAAAATAATATAAATTTGTATGAAAATATATATTCAAAATAAACATTAAATAATGTATATATAAAAATAAAAAAATAATTTATATTATTATATATATATATATATATATATATATATATATATATATATATATATATATATATATATATATATATATATATATATATATATATATATATATATATATATATATATATATATATATATATATATATTAATGTAAATTCTTATCAAAATAAATCAACAAAATACCAGTAAAATAATATATATTTGAATGAAAATAAATTTACAAAATACACATAACATAAGTAAAATTTGTATTAAAATATATAAAAAATACACAGAAATAATTTGAATTTGTATGAAAATAGATATAAAAAATACACATAAAACTAGGTAAATTTCTTTTGAAATATATATACAAAATACCCCTAAGATATTTTAAATGTGTGTCAACATATATGAACAAATACACGTAACGTAACGTAACGTAACGTAACGTAAATTTGTATGAAATATATATACAAAATACACATTAAATTAAGGAAAAATGTATAAAAAATATATACAAAATACACATAGAATAATGTAAAATCGTATCAAAATAAATGAACAGAATATCAATAAAATAATATAAATTTCTATGAAAATAAAGATGCAAAATACCCATAAAATAACGCATATTTGTATAAAAATACTTATACAAAAATACATATAGAATAATTAAATTTGTATTAAAATTAATATACAAAATGCATATACAATGAGGTAAATTTGTATTGAAATAGATATGCAAAATGCACATCAAATAATGTAAATTTGTATTAAAATATATATACGAAAACACATAAAAAAACCTAAATTTCTATGAAAATATATAAAAAAATACACAAAATTATGTAAATACGTATAAAAATATATATACAAAATACATCTAAAATAAGGTATATTCGAATTAAATTCAATAAACTAAATTTCAATAAAAGAATGTTTACATGTAGGAAACTCATTATACAAAATAATATATAAAAAACCTAAAATTTGTATTAAAATACATACAAAAAAACACAAAAATGATTTAAATTTGTATGAAAATAGATATACAAAATCCACATAAAATTAGTTACATAAAATAATGTAAATTTGTATGAAAATATATAAACAAATAGATATAAAGTAACGTATGTTTGTATAAAATATATATAGAAAATACACATTAAATAATGTAAATATGTAAAATAAAATATATACAAAATACACATAGAACAACGTAAAATCGTATCAAAATAAATACACAGAATATTAATCAAATGATATAAATTTGTATGAAAATAAAGATGCAAAATACCCATTATTTTTATAAAAATATATATACAAAAATACACATCAAATAATTAAATTTTATTTAAATAAATATACAAAATGCACATACAATATGATAAATCTGAATTGAAGTAGATATGCAAAACACACATCAAACAATGTAAAATTGTTTCAAAATATATGTACGAATACACATAAAAAAACGTAAATTTCTATAAAAATACAAATAAAAGATACACAAAATGATGTAAATACGTATAGAAATATATATATACAAAATACACATAAAATAATATAAATTTGTTCCAAAATAAATAAACAAAATACCAATAGAAGAATGTGAATTTGTATGAAAATAAATATACAAAATAAACATAAAATAACGTAAATTTGTCTAAAACTATATACAAAAATACACAAAAGTAATTTAAATTTGAATGAAAATAGATATACAAAATACACATAAAATAAAATGAATTTGTATTGAAATATATATGCAAAATACATAAAATAATGTAAATTTGTATCAAAATATTCTAACAATTTTAACAAGGTAAATTTGTTTTGAAATATAAAACAAAATACACATTAAATAATGAAAATACGTATACAATATATATACAAAATACACATATAATAATGTAAATTCCTATCAAAATTCGTAACCAAAATACCAATAAAAAATGTAAATTTCTATAAAAATATATGTACAAAAATGCACATAAAATAATTAAAATTTGTATGAAAATAAATAAACAAAAAACACATATCTAAGTCAAATTTGTTGTAAAATAAGTACAAAATACACTTAAAATAATGTTAATTTATGAAAAAAAACACAAATGCACATAAAATTAAGTAAAATTGTATAAAAAATATATATACAAAACACTCATTAAATAATGTAAATGCGTATAAAAATATGTATAGAAAATACACGTGAAATAATCTAAATTTGAATCGAAATAATGAACAAAATACCGACAAAATAATGTAATTTTGAATGAAAATATATGTAGAAAATACACATAAAATAACGTAAATTCAAATAAATATATACACATAAAATGATTTAAATTTTAATGAGAATAAACATAAAATAAGAAAAATTTGTAATGAAATATATATACAAAATACACGTAATATTAATGTAGATTTGTATCAAAATATATACAAATACACGTAAAATAACATAAATTTGTATAAAAATATATATACAAAATACACATTAAATGATGTAAATACGTATAAAAAAAAAGAAAAAAATATATATATATATATATATATATATATATATATATATATATATATATATATATATATATATATATATATATATATATATATATATATATATATATATATATATATATATATATATATATATATATATATATATATATATATATATATATATATATATATATATATATATATATATATATATATATATATAATATATAAACAATGTAAATCGTATCAAAATAAATCAAAATACCAATAAAATAATATATATTTGTGAAATTAAGTTTACAAAATACACATAACATAACTAAAATTTGTATTAAAATCAACACAAAAAAAAACAGAAATAATTTAAATTTGTATGAAAATAGATATACAAAATACAGGTTAAAAATAAAAAATTAGTTAAATTTGTTTTGAAATATACGTATATACAAAATACCAATAAAATATTATAAATTTCTATCAAAATATATAAACAAACAAACATAAAATAACGTAAATTTGCATATATATATATATATATATATATATATATATATATATATATATATATATATATATATATATATATATATATATATATATATATATATATATAGATATATAGATATATATATATATATATATATATATATATATATATATATATATATATATATATATATATATGTACAGATATATATATATATAATGTAAATTGTATCAAAATAAATATACAGAATATCAATAATGTAATGTGAAAATTTATGAAAATAAAGATGCAAAATACCCATAAAATTACTCATATTTAAAAAAATATATATATACAAAAATACACATAAAATAATTAAATTTGTATTAAAATGAATATCCAAAATACACATACGATAAGGAATTTTTTTATTGAAATAGATATGCTAAAAACACATAAAATAATATAAATTTGTATCAAAATCTATACGAATACACAAAAGAAAATAACGTAAATTTTTAAGAAAATATATATACAAAATACACATAAAATAATGTAAATACGTAGAAAAATATATTTACAAAATACACAAAAAATAATGTAAATTCGTATCAAATTGAATAAACAAAATTCCAATAAAAGAATGTATATTTATAGGAAAATAAATATACAAAATACAAATAAAATAACTAAAATTTGTATGAAAATATATCCAAAAATACACAAAAATAGTTTAAATTTGTTTGCAAATAGATTTGCAAATTATACATAAAATTAGGCAAATTTGAATTGAAATATATATACAAAATACACATTAAATAATGTAAAAGTGTATGAAAATATAGAAACAAATACGCATAAAATAACATAAATTTGCATAATATATATATATATATATATATATATATATATATATATATATATATATATATATATATATATATATATATATATATATATATATATATATATATATATATATATATATATATATATATATATATATATATATATATATATATATATATATATAAAATATACATTAAATATTGTAAATATGTATAAAAATATATATACAAAATACACATACAATAATGTAAAATCGTTTAAAAATAAATAAACAGAATATCAATAAAATAATGTAAATTTGTATGAAAATAAAGAAGCAAAATACCAATTAAATAAAGCATATTTTTATAAAAATACATATGCAAAAATACACATAGAATAATTAAATTTGTATTAAAATTAATATACAAAATGCACATACAATAAGGTAAATTTGTACTAAAAAAATATGCAAAATCCACATCAAACAATGTAAATTTGTTTCAAAATATATATAGGAATACACATAAAATAACGTAAATTTCTATAGATTTATATGTAAAATATACACATGAAATGATGTATATACGTATAAAAATATATTTACAAAATACACATTAAGTAATGTAAATTCGTGTCAAAATAAATAAACAAAATATCAATAAAAGAATGTGTATTTGTGATATATATATATATATATATATATATATATATATATATATATATATATATATATATATATATATATATATATATATATATATATATATATATATATATATATATATATATATATATATATATATATATATATATATATATATATATATATATATATATATATATATATATAAAATTACATAAAAACAAATAAATCAAAATAAGTCAACAAAATACCAATAAAATAATATATATTTGTGTGAGATTAAGTTTACAAAATACACATAACATAACTAAATTTGTATTAAAATCAACACAAAAAAACAGAAATAATTTAAATTTGTATGAAAATATATATATATATATAGGTTAAAATATATATATATATATATATATATATATATATATATATATATATATATATATATATATATATATATATATATATATATATATATATATATATATATATATATATATATATATATATATATATATATATATATATATATATATATATATATATATATATATATATATATATAGGTGCCATATATATATTTTGAGTGGCAAACTACCACATGGTGTCCAGAGACCACCTATCAACCGGACTCTAGATTCTAGGATTAAAGATGAGCTCCGGGAGGGCAGCATGAGCCAATGCAAGATGGCGCCACTATAAACACTCGCCTGCGCCAGAACGGGCTGGGCCGACCATCAGGACCCACCGGAAAGAAGCCTTGGACCGACCATCAGGATCCACCGGGAACAAGCCTACCGGCGCAATAGGCCGCGACGTAAAAAAAAAAAAAAAAAAAAAAAAAAATATATATATATATATATATATATATATATATATATATATATATATATATATATATATACATATATATATATATATAGATAGACAGATAGATATAGATATATATAGATATATACAAAATATACTTTAAATAATGTAAATATGTCAGAAACAAATGTACAAAATACACCTAGAATAATGTAAAATTGTATCAAAATAAATATACAGAATATCAATAATGTAATGTGAAAATTTATGAAAATAAAGATGCAAAATACCCATAAAATTACTCATATTTAAAAAAATATATATATACAAAAATACACATAAAATAATTAAATTTATATTATTATTGAAATAGATATGCTAAAAACACATAAAATAATATAAATTTGTATCAAAATCTATACGAATACACAAAAGAAAATAACGTAAATTTTTAAGAAAATATATATACAAAATACACAAAAAATAATGTAAATTCGTATCAAATTGAATAAACAAAATTCCAATAAAAGAATGTATATTTATAGGAAAATATATATACAAAATACAAATAAAATAACTAAAATTTGTATGAAAATATATACAAAAATACACAAAAATAGTTTAAATTTGTTTGAAAATAGATATGCAAATTATACATAAAATTAGGCAAATTTGAATTGAAATATATATACAAAATACACATTAAATAATGTAAAAATATAGAAACAAATATATGAAAATATACATAAATATATATATATATATAATATATAATATATATATATATATATATATATATATATATATATATATATATGTATATATATATATATATATATATATATATATATATATATATATATATATATATATATATATATATATATATATATATATATATATATATAAATATTGTAAATATGTATAAAAATATATACAAAAAATAAATAGAATAATGTAAAATCGTATCAAAATAAATACACCGAATATTAATAAAATAATGTAAATTTATATGAAATTAAAGATGCAAAATTCCCATAAAATAGCGCATTTCTTATAAAAATATATATAACAAAATACACATAAAATATTTAAATTTGTATTGAAATAAATATTCAAAATGCACATACAATAAGGTAAATTTGTATTGAAAGAGATATGCAAAAATACATATAAAACAAAGTAAATTTGTTTCAAAATATATATACGATTACACATAAAATAACGTAGATTTCTATAAAAATATATATACAAAATTCACATAAAATTAAGTAAATACGTATAAAAAAATGTATACAAAATACACATAAAATAATGTAAATTCGAATAAAAAAATAAATCAACAAAATACCAATAAAAGAATGTTTTTTTTGTATAAACATAAATATACAAAATACACATACAAAATAACATAAAATAAGGTAAATCTGTAATGAAATATATGTACAAAATACACATAATATAATGTAAATTTATATGAAAATATATATATACAAATACACATAAAATACAATGAATTTGTATAAAAATATATGTTCAAAATAAATATTAAATAATGTAAATGCGTATAAAAATATATATACAAAGTACATGTAAAATAATATAAATTCGTATGAAAATAAATCAACAAAATACAAATAAAATAATATATATTTGAATGATAATAAATTTACAAAATACACATAATATAACGAAAATTTGTATAAAAATATATACAAAAATACATAGAAATAGTTTGAATTTGTATGAAAATAGATATACAAAATACACATAAAACTAAGTAATTTTCTTTTGAAATATATATACAAAATACCCATAAAATATTGTAAATTTGTGTCAAAATATATAAACAAATACACATAAAATAACGTAAATTTATATGAAAAATATATACAAAATACACATAGAATAATGTCAAATCGTATCAAAATAAATGAGCAGAACATCAATAAAATTATGTAAATTTGTATGAAAATAAAGATGCAAAATAACCATAACATAAAGCATATTTTTTATAAAAATACATATACAAAAATACACATAGAATAATTAAATTTGTATTAAAATTAATATAGAAAATGCATATTCAATAAGGTATATTTGTATTGAAAAAATATGCAAAATACACATAAAAGTGTAAATTTGTTTCAAAATCTATATACGAATACAGAAAAAATAACGTAGATTTCTATAGAAATATATATATAAAATACATATGAAATGATGTAAATACGTATAAAAATATATATACAAATAAACAAAATATCAATAAAAGAATGAGTATTTGTATGAAAATAGATATTCAAAATACACATAAAATAACCTAAATTTGTATAAAACTATATACAAAAATACACAAAAATAATTTAAATTTGTATGAAAATAAATATACATAATACACATGAAATTAGGTAAATTTGTATTGAAATACATATACAAAATACACATGAAATAATGTAAATTTGAATGAAAATATATAAACATATACACCTAAAATAACGTAAATTTGTATCAAATATATATACAAAATACACATTAAATAATGTATATATGTATAAAAAAAATATATACAAAACACAAATAGAATAATGAAAAATCGTATCAAAATAAATACACATAATATTAATAAAGTAATGTAAATTAGTGTGAAAATAAAGATGCAAAATACCCATAAAATAACGCATTTTTTTTTATAAAAATATATATACCAAAATACACATAAAATATTAAAATTTGTATTAAAACAAATATACAAAATGCATATACAATAAGGTAAGTTTATATTGAAATAGATATGCAAAATACATATAAAACAGTGTAAATTTGTTTCAAAATATATATACGAATACACATAAAATAACATAGATTTCTATAAAAATATATATACAAAATACTCATATAATGAAGTAAATACGTATAAAAAAATTTATACAAAATACTCATAAAATAACGTAAACTCGTATAAAAAAAAAATACTAATAAAAGAATGTGTATTTGTATAAATATAAATATACAAAATTCTCTTAAATTAACGGAAATTTATATAAAACTATATACAAAAATACACAGAATTAATTAAATTTGTATGAAAATAGATATACAAAATGCACACAGAATAAGCTAAATTTGAATTGAAATATATATACAAAATACATGAAATAAAGTAAATTTGTATCAAAATGTTTATACAAATACACATATAATAACGTATATTCGTATGAAAATATATAAACAAAAAACACATTAAATAATGTAAATACGTATAAAAAAATATGTACAAAATACACATATAATCATGTAATTCGAATCAAAATAAATAAACAAAATACCAATAAAATAATATAAATTTGTATAAGTAAACATATACAAAATACACATAAAATAACGCAAATTTCTATAAAAATATATGTACAAAAATGCACATAAAATAAGTTTGCATAAAAATATATATACAAAACACACATTAGATAATGTAAATGAGTATAAAAATATGTATACAAAATACCTATGAAATAATCTAAGTTCGTATCAAATTAAATTAAGAAAATACCAATAAAATAATGTAATTTTGAATGAAAATATACATAGAAAATTCACATAAAATAACCTAAATACAAATACAAATATACACATAAAATAATTTAAAATTGAATGAAATAAATATACAAAATAAACATAAAATAAGGTAAATTTGTAATGAAATATATGTAAAAATACACAAAAAATAATATAAATTTGTATGAAAATATATATACAAATACACATAAAATAACATGAATTTCTATAAAATTTGTATCAAAATATATACGAATACACACAGTAAAATAACCAAAATTTTTATGAAAATGTATATACAAAATACACATAAAATAATTTAAATACGTTGAAAAATATATATACAAAATACACATAAAATAATGTAAACTCGTATCAAAATGAATAAACAAAATTCCAATAAAAAAATGTATATTTGAAGGAAAATATATATATAAAATACAAATAAAAAAACTAAAATTTGTATAAAAATATATATAAAAATACACAAATATAATTTAAATTTGTTTGAAAATAGATATGCAAACTATACATAAGATTAGGCAAATTTGAATAGAAATACATATACAAAATACACATTAAATAATGTAAAATTCTATGAAAATATATAAACAAATACGCATAAAATAACGTAAATTTGCATAAAAAAAAATAAAAAAAATATATATATATATATATATATATATATATATATATATATATATATATATATATATATATATATATATATATATAGCAGTGGCGTAGGTGGTAGCGTATTGGGCTCACATTCACCGCGTGATGGACGACGAGGTTCAGAATCCCACGCTACTCGGATATTTCAGTCACCGCCAGTGGCTTAAAACTACCACATGCTGTCCTGAAGACCACCCATCAACCCGGACTCTAGAGGAAGCCGTCCAAGCGAATCAAGAACGAGTTCCGGAGGGCAGCATGAGCCAATGCAAGATGGCGCCACTATAAACACTCGCCTGCGCAAGAACGGGCTGGGCCGACCATCAGGCCCCACCTGGAAGAAGCCTTGGGCCGACCATCAGGCCCCACCGGGAAGATGCCTACCGGCGCAATAGGCAACAACGTAAAAAAAAAAAAAAAAAAAAAAAAAAAATATATATATATATATATATATATATATATATATATATATATATATATATATATAAAATATACATTAAATATTGTAAAGATGTATAAAAATATATATACAAAATAAACATAAAATAATGTAAAATCGTTTCAAAATAAATAAACAGAATATCAATAAAATAATGTAAATTTGTATGAAAATAAAGATGCAAAGTACCCATATAATAACGCAAATTTGTATAAAAATATACATACAAAAAAACACATAAAATAATTAAATTTGTATTAAAATAAATATACAAAATACACATTCAATAAAGTAAATTTGTATTGAAATAGATATGCAAAATACACATCAATAATGTAAATTTATATCAAAATATATTTACGAATACATATTAAATAGAGTAAATTTCTATTAAAAATATACAAACAAAATACATATAAATGATGTAAATAAGTATAAAAATATATATACCAAATACACCTAAAATAATGTAAATTCGTATCAAAATAAATAAACAAAATTCTGATAAAAGAACATATATTTGTAGGAAAATAAATATACAAAATACATATAAAATAACGAAAATTTGTATAAAAATATATACAAAAAAAACAAAAATAGTTTCAATTTGTATGAAAATAGATATACAAAATACTCATATAACTAGTTAAATTTGTATTTAAATACATGTACAAAATACACATAAAATAATGTAAATTTGTATGAAATGAAAACAAATACACATAAAATAACGTACATTTTTATTAAAAAAAATATATAAAATACACATAGAATAATGTAAAAACGTATCAAAATAAATACACAGAATGTCATTAAAATAATGTAAATTTGTATGAAAATAAAGATGCAAAATACCAATAAAATAAAGCATATTTTTATAAAAATGCATATACAAAAATACACATAGAATAATCAAATATGAATTCAAATTAATATACAAAATGTACATACAATAAGGTAAATTTGTATCGAAAAAATATGCAAAATACACATAAAACAATGTAAATTTGTTTCAAAATATATATACGAATACACATCAAATAACGTAGATTTCTATAAAAATATATATACAAAATACACATGAAATGATGTAAATACGTATAAAAATATATATACAAAATACATAATAAATAATGTAAATTCGTGTCAAAATAAATAAACAAAATATCATTAAAAGAATGTGTATTTGTATGAAAATACATAATAGATAATAAATTTGTATGAAATATATATGCAAGATACACGTTAAATAATGTAAATATGTATAAAAAAATATATACAAAAAACAAATAGAATAATGTAAAATCGTATCAAAATAAATACACCCAATATTAATAAAATAATGTAAATTTGTATGAAAATAAAGATGCAAAATTCCTATAAAATAGTGCATTTCTTATAAAAATATATATACCAAAATACACATAAAATATTAAATTTGTATTGAAATAAATATACAAAATGCACATACAATAAGGTAAATTTGTATTGAGAGATATGCAAAAATACATATAAAATAATGTAAATTTGTTTCAAAATATATACACGATTACACATAAAATAACGTAGATTTCTATAAAAATATATATACAAAATACACATAAAATTAAGTAAATACGTATAAAAAAATGTATACAAAATACACATAAAATAATGTAAATTCGAATCAAAATAAATCAACAAAATACCAATAAAAGAATGTGTATTTGTATAAATATAAATATACAAAATACACATACAAAATAAACATAAAATAAGGTAAATTTGTAATGAAATATATGTACAAAATACACATAAAATACGGTAAATTTATATGAAAATATATGTACAAATACACATAAAATACCATGAATTTGTATAAAAATATATGTTCAAAATAAATATTAAATAATGTAAATGCGTATCAAAATATATATACAAAGCACATATAAAATAATGTAAATTCGTATTAAAATAAATCAACAAAATACCAATAAAATAATATATATTTGAATGATAATAAATTTACAAAATACATATTACATAACTAAAATTTGTATAAAAATATATACAAAAATACATAGAAATAATTTTAAATTTGTATGAAAATAGATATACAAAATACACATAAAACTAGGTAAATTTCTTTTGAAATATATATACAAAATACCCATAAAATATTGTAAATTTGTGTCAAAATATATAAACAAAAACTCATAAAATAACGTAAATTTGTATGAAAAATATATACAAAATACACATAGAATAATGGCAAATCGTATCAAAATGAATGAGCAGAATATCAATTAAATAATGTAAATTTGTATGAAAATAAAGATGGAAAATAATCATAAAATAAAGCAATTTTTTTTATAAAAATACATATACAAAAATACACATAGAATAATTAAATTTGTATTAAAATTAATATACAAAATGCATATACAAAAAGGGAAATTTGTATTGAAAAAATAAACAAAATACAGATAAAAGTGTAAATTTGTTTCAAAATCTATATACGAATACACATAAAATAACGTAGATTTCTATAGAAATATATATACAAAATACACATGAAATGATGTAAATACGTATAAAAATATATACAAAATACACATTAAATAATGTAAATTCGCGTCAAAATATATTAACAAAATATCAATTTAAGAATGTGTATTTGTATGAAAATAGATATACAAAATATACATACACAAAATACACATAAAATAATGTAAATTTGAATGAAAATATATAAATAAATGCACTTAAAATAACGTAAATTTGTAAAAAATATATATACAAAATACACATTAAATAATGTAAATAAGTATAAAAAAATATATACAAAACACAAAAAGATTAATATAAAACCGTATCAAAATAAATACACAGAAGATTAATAAAATAATGTAAATTTGTATGAAAATTAAGATGCAAAATACCCATAAAATAACGCATTTCTTGTAAAAAATATATATACCAAAACACACATAAAATCTTTGAATTTGTATTAAAATAAATATACAAAATGCACATACAATAAGGTAAATTTGTATTGATAGATATGCAAAATCCATATAAAACAATGTAAATTTGTTTCAAGATATATATACGAATACACATAAAAAACGTAGATTTCTATAATATATATATATATATATATATATATATATATATATATATATATATATATATATATATATATATATATATATATATATATATATATATATATATATATATATATATATATATATATATATATATATATATATATATATATATATATATATATATATATATATATATATATATATATATATATATATATATATATATATATATATATATACATTAAAAAGAATGTATACAAAATACTCATAAAATAATGTAAATTCGTATCAAAATGAATAAACAAAATACTAATAAAAGAATGTGTATTTGTATAAATATAAATATACAAAATACACATAAAATAACGTAAATTTATATAAAACTATATACAAAAATCCACAAAAGTAATTAAATTTTGTATGAAAATAGATATACAAAATACACATAAAATAAGCTGAATTTGAATTGAAATATATATACAAAATACGTAAAATTAAGTAAATTTGAATCAAAATATTTATATAAATACTCATATAATAACGTAAATTTGTATAAAAATATATAAACAAAATACACATTAAATAATGTAAATACGTATAAAAAATATGTACAAAATAATCATGTAATTCGTATCAAAATAAATAAACAAAATACCAATAAAATAATGTAAACTTGTATGAGAAAACATATACAAAATACACATAAAATAACGCAGATTTCTATAGAAATATATGTACAAAAATGCACATAAAATTAATTTGCATAAAAATATATATACAAAACACACATTAGATAATGTAAATGAGTATAAAAATATGTATACAAAATACCTATGAAATAATCTAAATTCTTGTCGAATTAAATTAAGAAAATACCAATAAAATAATGTAGTTTTGGATGAAAATATATGTAGAAAATGCACATAAAATAACCTAAATACAAATACAAATATACAAATAAAATAATTTAAAATTGAATGATATAAATATACAAGATAAACATAAAATAAGGTAAATTTGTAATGAAATATATGTAAAAATACACAAAAAATAATATAAATTTGTATAAAAATATATATACAAATACACATAAAATAACATGAATTTGTATAAAATTTATATCAAAATATATACGAATACATACAAAAAAATAACGTAAATTTTTATGAAAATGTATATATAAAATACACATAAAATAATTTAAATACATCGAAAAATATATATACAAAATACACATAAAATAATGTAAATTCGTATCAAAATAAATAAACAAAATTCCAATAAAAGAATGTATATTTGTAGGAAAATATATATACAAAATACAAATAAAATAACCAAAATTTGTATAAAAATATATACAAAAATACACAAAAATATATTAAATATTTTGAAAATAGATATGCAAAATACACATAAAATTAGGCAAATTTGTATTGAAATACATATACAAAATACACATGAAATAATGTAAATTTGTATGAAAATATATAAACAAATTCACATAAAATAACGTAGATTTGTATGAAATAAATGTGCAAGATACAAATTAAATAATGTAAATATGTATAAAAAAATATATAAAATAACAAATAGAATAATGTAAAATCGTATCAAAATAAATACACAGAATATTAATAAAATAATGTAAATTTGTATGAAAATAAAGATGCAAAATTACCATAAAATAGCGCATTTTTTTATAAAAATATATATACCAAAATACACATAAAATATTTAAATTTGTATTGAAATAAATATAAAAAATGCACATACAATAAGGTAAATTTGTATTGAAAGAGATATGCAAAAATACATATAAAACAATGTAAATTTGTTTCAAAATATATATACGAATACACTTAAAATAACGTAGATTTCTATAAAAATATACATACAAAATACACATAAAATTAAGTAAATACGGATTAAAAAAATGTATACAAAATACACATAAAATAATGTAAATTCGAATCAAAATAAATAAACAAATTACCAATAAAAGAATGTGTATTTGTATAAATATAAATATAAAAAATACACATAAAATAAAGTAAATTTGTATAAAACTATATACAAAAATATACAAAAGTATTTAAATTTGTATGAAAATAGATATACAAAATACACATAAATAAGCTAAATTTGAATTGAAATATATATACAAAATACATAAAATAATGTAAATTTGTATCAACATATTTATACAAATACACATATAATAATGTAAATTTGTGTAAAAATATATAAACAAAATACTCATTAAATACTTTAAATACGTATAAAAAATATGTACAAAATACACATATAATAAAGTAAATCGTATCAAAATAAATAAACAAAATACCAATAAATTAATGTAAATTTGTATGAGAAAACATATACAAAATACTCATAAAATAACGCAGATTTCTACAAAAATATATGTACAAAAATGCACGTAAAATAAAGTAAATTTGCATAAAAATATATATACAAAACACACATTAAATAATGTAAATGCGTATATAAATATGTATAAAAAATACCTATGAAATAATCTCAATTCGTTTCGAATTACATTATGAAAATACTAATAAAAAAATATAATTTTTGGATGAAAATATATATAGAAAATACACATAAAATAATCTAAATACAAATACAAATATACACATAAAATAATTTAATATTAAATGAAATAAATATACAAAATAAACATAAAATAAGGTAAATTTGTAACGAAATATATGTACAAAATACACATAAAATAATGTAAATTTATATGAAAATATATATACAAATACACATAAAATAACATGAATTTGTATAAAAATATATATTCAAAATAAATATTATATAATGTAAATGCGTATAAAAATATATATACAAAGTACATAAAAAATAATGTAAATTCGTATCAAAATAAATCAACAAAATACCAATAAAATAATATATATTTGAATGAAAATAAATTTACAAAATACACATAACAGAATCAAAATTTGTATTAAAATATATACAAAAATACATAGAAATAACTTGAATTTTTATCAAAATAGATATACAAAATAAACATTAAACTAGGTAAATTTCTTTTGAAATATATATACAAAATACCCATAAAATATTGTAAATTTGTGTCAAAATATATAAACAAATTCACATAAAATAACGTAAATTTGTATGAAAAATATATACAAAATACACATAGAATAATGTCAAATCGTATCAAAATGAATGAGCAGAATATCAATAAAATAATGTAAATTTGTATGAAAATAAACATGCAAAATACCTATAATATAAAGCATATTTAAAAAAAAATACATATACAAAAATACACATAGAATAATTAAATTTGTATTAAAATTTATATACAAAATGCATATACAATAAGGTAAATTTGCATTGAAAAAATATGCAAAATACACATAAAAGTGTAAATTTGTTTCAAAATCTATATACGAATACACATAAAATAACGTAGATTTCTATAGAAATATATATACAAAATACACATGAAATAATGTAAATCAGTATAAAAATATATATACAAAATACACATTAAATAATGTAAATTCGCGTCAAAATAAATAAAAAAATATTAATAAAAGAATGTGTATTTGTATGAAAATAGATATAAAAAATACACATAAAATAACGTAAATTTGTATAAAACTATATACAAAAATACACAAAAATAAATTAAATTTCTATGAAAATAAATATACAAAATACACATAAAATTAGGTAAATTTGTATTGAAATACATATACAAAATACACAAAAAATAATGTAAATTTGAATGAAAATATATAAACATATACACTTAAATAACGTAAATTTGTATCAAATATATATACAAAATACACATTAAATAATGTAAATATGTATAAAAAATATATACAAAACACAAATAGAATAATGTAAAATCGCATCAAAATAAATACACAGAATGTTAATAAAATAATGTAAATTTGTATGAAAATTAAGAAGCAAAATACCCATAAAATAACTCTTTTTTTTTATAAAAATATATATACCAAAATATACATAAAATAAATGAATTTGTATTAAAATAAATATACAAAATGCACATACAATGAGGTAAATCTGTATTGAAATAGATTTGCAAAATACATATAAACAATGTAAATTTGTTTCAAAATATATATACGAATACACATAAAATATGGTAGATATCTATAAAAAAAACAAATATATATATATATATATATATATATATTTATATATAGATATATATATATATATATATATATATATATATATATATATATATACAAAATACACATAAAATTAAGTAAATACGTATAAATTTTTTTTACAAAATACACATAAAATAATGTAAAATCATATCATAATAAATGAACAAAATACCAATAAAAGAATGTGTATTTGTATAAATATAAATATACAAAATACACATTAAATAACGTAAATTTGTATAAAACTATACACAAAAATACACAAAAGAAATTAAATTTGTATGAAAATAGATATAAAAATACACATAAAAAAAGCTAAATTTGAATTGAAATATATATACAAAGTACTTAAAATAATGTAAATTTGTATAAAAATATTTATAAAAATACATATATAATAAAGTAAATTTGTATAAAAATATATAAACAAAATACTCATTAAATAATGTAAATACGTATAAAAAATTTGTAGAAAATACACATATAATAATGTAATTCGTATCAAAATAAATAAACAAGATACCAATAAAATAATGTAAATTTGTTTGAGAAAACATATACAAAATACATATAAAATAACCCAAATTTCTATTAAAATATATGTACAAAAATGCACATGAAATAAAGTAGATTTGCATAAAAATATATATACAAAACACACATTAAATAATGTACATGCGTATAAAAATATGTATACAAAATATCTATGAAATAATCTAAGTTCGTATCCAATTAAATTGACAAAATACCAATAAAATAATGGAATTTTGGATGAAAAAAAATATAGAAAATACACATAAAATAACCTAAATACAAATACAAATATACACATAATATAATTTAAAATTAAATGAAATAAATATACAAAATAAACATTGAATAAGGTAAATTTGTAATGAAATATATGTACAAAATACACATAAAAAAATATAAATTTGTATGAAAATATATATACAAATACACATGATAACGCATATTTATTTAAAAATATATATACATAAATACACATAAAATAATTAAATTTGTATTAAAATAAATATACAAAAGGCACATACAATAAAATTTTTTTGTATTGAAATAGATATGCAAAATACACATAAATAATGTGAATTTGTATCAAAATATATATACGAATACACATAAAATAGAGTAAATTTCTATGAAAATATATATTCACAATACATATCAAATAATGTAACTAAGTATATATATATATATATATATATATATATATATATATATATATATATATATATATATATCTATATATATATATATATATATATATATATATATATATATATATATATATATATATATATATATATATATATATATCAAATACACCTAAAATAATGTAAATTCGTATCAAAATAAATAAACAAAATTCCGATAAAAGAATGTATATTTGTAGGAAAATAGATATACAAAATACACATAAAATTACGAAAATTTGTATAAAAATATATACAAAAATACACAAAATTAATTTCAGTTTGTATTAAAATAGATATACAAATTACAAATATAATTAGTTAAATTTGTATTTAAATACATATACAAAATACACATAAAATAATGTAAATTTGTATGAAATGAAAACAAATTCACATAAAATAACGTACATTTGTATAAAATATATATACAAAATAGAATAATGTAAAATCGTACCAAAATAAATACACAGAATATCAATCAAATAATGTAAATTTGTATGCAAATAAAGATGCAAAATACCAATAAAATAAAGCATATTTTTTTAGCAATACATATACAAAAATACACATAGAATAATTAAATTTGTATTAAAATTAATATACAAAATGCACATACAATAAGATAAACTTGTACTGAAAGAATATGCAAAATACACATAAAACAATGTAAATTTGTTTCAAAATATATATACGAATTCACATAAAATAGCGTAGATTTCTATAGAAATATATATACAAAATACACATAAAATGATGTAAATACGTATAAAAATATATATTCACAATACACATTAAATAATGTAAATTCGTGTCAAAATAAATAAACAAAATATCAATAAAAGAATGAGTATTTGTATGAAAATAGATATACAAAATATACATAAAATATTGTAAATTTGTTGAAAACTCTATACAAAAATACACAAAAAATAATTTAAATTTGTATGAAAAAAAATATACAAAATACACATAAAATTAGGTAAATTAATATTGAAATATTATACAAAATACACTTAAAATAATGTAAATTCGAATGAAAATATATAAACAAATACACATAAAATAACGTACATTTGCATGAAAAATATTATGCAAAATACACATTAAATATTGTAATTATGTATAAAAAAATAAATACAAAACACAAATAGAATAATGTAAAATCGTATAAAAATAAATACACAGAATATTAATAAAACAATGTAAATTTGTATGAAAATAAAGATGCAAAATACCCATAAAATAACGCATTTTTTATAAAAATATATATACCAAAATACACATAAAATATTTAAATTTGTATTACAATAAATATACAAAATGCACATACAATAATATAAAACAAAGTAAATTTGTTTCAAAATATATATATGAATACACATAAAATAACGTAGATTTCTATAAAAATATATATACAAAATACACATAAAATGAAGTAAATACGTTTAAGAAAATGTAGACAAAATACACATAAAATAATGTAAATTCGTATCAAAATATATAAACAAAATACCAATCAAAGAATATGTATTTGTATAAATATAAATATACAAAATAAACATAAAATAACGTAAATTTGTATAAAACTATATACAAAAATACACAAAAGTAATTAAATTTGTATGAAATTAGATATACAAAATACAGATAAAATAAGCTAAATTTGAATTGAAATGTATATACAAAATACTTAAAATCATGTAAATTTGAATCAAAATATTTATACAAATACATAAATAACGTAAATTTGTTTAAAAATATATATACAAAATACACATTAAGTAATGTAAATACGTATAAAAAATATGTACAAAATACACATATAATCATGTAATTCGTATCAAAATAAATAAACAAAATAGCAATAAAATAATGTAAATTTGTTTGAGAAAACATATACAAATACATATAAAATTACACAGATTTCTATAATAATATATGAACAAAAATGCACATAAAATAAAGTAAATTTGCATAAAAATATATATACAAAACACACATTAAATAATGTAAATGCGTACATAAAATAACCTAAATTTGTATAAAACTATATACAAAAATACACATAAATAATTTAAATTTGTATGAAAAGAAATATACAAAATACACATAGAATTAGGTAAATTTGTATTGAAATACATATACAAAATATACATAAAATAATGTAAATTTGAATGAAAATATATAAACAAATACACTTAAAATAACGTAAATATGCATTAAATATATATACAAAATTCACATTAAATAATGTAAATATGTATAAAAAAATATATACAAAACACAAATAGAATAATGTAAAATCGTATCAAAATAAATACACACAATATTAATTAAATAATGTAAATTTGTATGAAAATTAAGATGCAAAATACCAATAAAATAACGCATTTTTTATAAAAATATATATTCCAAACACACATAAAATATTTGAATTTCTATTCTATACAAAATGAACATACAATACGATAGTTTTGTATTGAAAGAGATATGCAAAATACATATAAAACAATATAAATTTGTTTCAAAATATATATACGAATACACATAAAATAACGTAGATTTCTATAAAAATATATATACAAAATACACATAAAAGGAAGTAACACGTATAAAAAAATGTATACAAAATACACATAAAATAGTGTAGACTCGTATCAAAATAAATAAACAAAATAATAATAAAAGAATGTGTATTTGTATAAATATAAATATACAAAAAACACATAAAATAACGTAAATTTATATAAAACTATATACAAAAATCCACAAAAGTAATTAAATTTGTATGAAAATATATATACAAAATACACATAAAATAAGCTAAATTTGAATTGAAATATATATACAACATACATAAAATAATGTAAATTTGTATCAAAATAGGTTTACAAATTTGTCTAGAAATATATGAACAAAATACACATTAAATAATGTAAATACGTATAAAAAAATATGTACAAAATATACAAATAATCATATAATTCGTATCAAAATAGATAAACAAAATACCAATTAAATAATGTTAATTTTTGTGAGAAAACATATACAAAATACACAAAAAATAAAGCAAACTTCAATAACAATATATGTACAAAAATGCATATAAAATAAAGTAAATTTACATAAATATAAATATACAAAGCACATATTAAATAATGTAAATGCGTATAAAAATATGTATACAATATACCTATGAAATAATCTAAATTCGTATCGAATTAAATTAACAAAATACCAATAAAATAATGTAATTCTGGATGTAAATATATATAGAAAATACACATAAAATAACCTAAATACAAATACAAATATACACATAAAATAATTTAAAATTGAATGAAATAAATATACAAAATAAATATAATATAAGGTAAATTTGTAATGAAATATATGTAAAAATGCACATAAAATAATGTAAATTTGTATGGAAATATATATACAAATACAAATAAAATAACATGAATTTGTATAAAATTTGTATCAAATTATATACGAATACACACAACAAATTAACGTAAATTTTTATGAAAATAGATATACAAAATACACATTAAATAATGTAAATACGTAGAAAATATATATACAAAAAACACATAAAATAATGTAAATTCGTATCAAAATAAATAAACAAAATTCCAATAAAAGAATGTATATTTGTAAGAAAATATATATAGAAAATACAAATAAAATAACTAAAATTTGTATAAAAATTTATACAAAAATACACAAAAATAATTTAAATTTGTTTGAAAATAGATATGCAAAATACACATAAAGTTAGGCAAATTTGTATTGAAATACATATAAAAAACACACATAAAATAATGTAACTTTGTATGAAAATATATAAACAAATACTCATAAAATAACGTAAATTTGGATAAAATATATATACAAAATATACATTAAATATTTTAAATATGTATAAAAATAAATATACAAAATTCTCTTAAAATAATGTTAAATCGTATCAAAATAAATAAACAAAATATCAATAAAATAATGTAAATTTGTATGAAAATATAGATGCTAAATACCCATATTATAACGAATATTTGTGTAAAAATATATATACAAAAATACATATAAATAATAAAATTTGTATTAAAATAAATATACAAAATGCACATACAATAAAGTAAATTTGTATTGAAATAGATATGCAAAATATACATCAATAATGTAAATTTGGATATAAATATATACAAGAATACTCATAAAATAGAGTAAATTTCTATGAAAATATACATACAAAATACGTATAAAATGATATAAATAAGTATAAAAATATATATACCAAATATACCTCAAATAATGTAAATTCGTATCAAAATAAATAAACAAAATTCCGATAGATGAACGTATATTTATAGGAAAATAAATATACAAAATACACATAAAGTAACGAAAATTTATATAAGAATATATACAAAAATGCACAAAAATAATTTCAATTTGTATGAAAATAGATATACAAAATACACATATAATTAGTTAAATTTGTATTTAAAGACATGTACAAAATACACATAAAATAATGTAATTTGTATGAAATGAAAACAAATACATATAAAGTAACGTACATTTGAATAAAAAATAATATATATATATATATATATATATATATATATATATATATATATATATATATATATATATATATATATATATATATATATATATATATATATATATATATATATATATATATATATATATATATATATATATATATATATATATATATATATATATATATATATATATATACAAAATACACTTAGACTAATGTAAAATCGAATCAAAATAAATACACAGAATATCAATAAAATAATATAAATTTGTATGATAATAAAGATGCAAAATACCCATAAAATAAAGCATATTTTAATAAAAATACATATACAAAAATTCACATATAATAATTAAATTTATATTAAAATTAATATACAAAATGCACGTACAATAAAGTAAATTTGTATTGAAAAAATATGCAAAATACACATAAAACAGTGTAAATTTGTTTCAAAATATGTATACGAATACACAAAAAATAACGTAGATTTCTATAGAAATATATATACAAAATACACACGAAATGATGTAAATACGTATAAAAATATATATACAAAATACACATGAAATAATGTAAATTCGCCTCAAAATAAATAAACAAAATATCAATAAAAGAATGTGTATTTGTATGAAAATACACATGAAATAACCTAAATTTGTATAAGACTATATACAAAAATACACAAAAATAATTTAAATTTGTATGAAAATAAATATACAAAATACACATAAAATTAGGTAAATTTGTAATTAAATACATATACAAAATACACTTAAAATAATGTAAATTTGAATGAAAATGTATAAACAAATACACTTAAAATAATGTAAATTTGTATAAAATATATATACAGAATATATATATATATATATATATATATATATATATATATATATATATATATATATATATATATATATATATATATATATATATATATATATATATATATATATATATATATATATATATATATATATATATATATATATATATATATATATATATATATATATATATATATATATATATATATATATATATATAAATATATATATACAAAACTCAAATAGAATATTGTAAAATCGTATCAAAATAAATACACAGAATGTTAATATAATAATATATATTTGTATGAAAATTAAGATGCAAAATACCATTAAAATAACGCATTTTTTATAAAAATATATATACAAAATACATATAAAATAATTGAATTTGTATTAAAATAAATATACAAAATGCACATACAATAAGGTAAATCTGTATTGAAATAGATATGCAAAATACATATAAAGAATGTAAATTTGTATAAAACTATATACAAAAATACAAAAAAGTAGTTAAATTTGTATGAAAATAGATATACAAAATACACTTAAAATAAGCTAAATTTGAATTGAAATGTATATACAAAAGGTATTTTGCATCTTTATTTTCATACAAATTTACATTATTTTATTGATATTCTGTGTATTTATTTTGATACGATTTTACATTATTCTATGTATATTTTGTATATATATTTTATACAAATGTACGTTATTTTATGTGAATTTGTCTTCATTTCATACAAATTTACATTATTTTATGTGTATTTTTTACATGTATTTGAATACAAATTTAACTAATTATATGTGTATTTTGTATATCTATTTTCATACAAATTGAAATTAATTTTGTGTATTTTTGTATATATTTTTATGCAAATTTTCGTAATTTTATGTGTATTTTTTATATTTATTTTCCTACAAATATACATTCTTTAATCTGAATTTTGTTTATTTATTTTGATACGAATTTACATTATTTTAGGTGTATTTGATATATATATTTTTATATTAATTTACATCATTTTATATGTATTTTGAATATATATTTTCATAGAAATTTACTCTATTTTATGTGTATTCTTATATATATATATATATATATATATATATATATATATATATATATATATATATATATATATATATATATATATATATATTTTTTTTTTATGCAAATTTACATTATTTATGTTTATTTTGCATATTTATTTCAATACAAATTTTCTTTATTGTATGTGCCTTTTGTATATTTATTTTAATACAAATTTAATTATTTTATGTGTATTTTTGTATATATTTTTAAACAAATATGCGTTATTATATGGGTATTTTGCATCTTTATTTTCATACAAATTTATATTATTTAATTGATATTCTGTTTATTTTTTTTTTTGATACGATTTTACATAGTTCTATGTGTATTTTGTATATAAATTTTTATACATATATACATTATTTAATGTATATTTTGTATATATATTTTATGGAAATTTACGTTATTTTATGTGTATTTGTTTATATATTTTCATTCAAATATACATTATTTTATGTGTATTTTGTATATCTATTTCAATACAAGTTTGCCTAATTTTATATATATTTTGGATATCTATTTTCAAACAAATTTAAATTATTTTTGTGTATATTTGTATATATTTTTATACAAATTTTAGTTATTTTATTTGTGTTTTGTATATATATTTTCCTACAAATATACATTCTCTTAGTGGAATTTTATTTATTTATTTTGATACGACTTTACATTATTTTATGTGTCTTTTGTATATATATATATATATATATATATATATATATATATATATATATATATATATATATATATATATATATATATATATATATATATTTTTTTTTTTTCTACTTATTTACATTATTTTATGTGTATTTTGTATATATATTTTGATACAAATTTACATTATTTTATGTTTATTTTGGATTTCTATATCTGGATAGGACCTTGTCTTTTAAAGAGCACAGAAGGAAACTTAAAGAAAAAGTCGCAACCCGAAACAACCTATTACAAAAACTTGCAAACTCTTCATGGGGAACCGACCCACAAACCCTAAAAACAATCGCTATGGCACTCTGCTACTCCACCGCGGAGTACTGTGTCCCCGTGTGGGCACGGTCCTGCCATGCAACAACTGTGGACCCAGAATTAAACCGGGCTTGACGAATTATAACAGGCAACCTGAAGTCGACCCCATATAGCCTTGCAGGCATCGCGCCACCCTCCATCAGACGTGATGCCATCACCAAGCAGGAGCGGGACAAGCATTTGACCGACAACCGACACCCACTGTATGGCCACCAAGAAATGCGGCGAAGGCTTGTCTCACGCAAGAGCTTCGCCACTGTTATAGGGCTACAAGGACGCACACCAACTCAATATCGGCATGAGCAGTGGATGGAGATTAGTAGGACCCCACCACATGGGCCACTCCCCCCACCATCTGAAAACCTCCCGAACGGAACATCGTTTAACAGGAAGGAGTAGGTAACCCTAAACCGTGCCAGGGCTGGAGTTGGCAAGACACACGGCAACCTTCAGAGGTGGGGACTGGCGGCTAGCGCAGCCTGCCCCTTTGGTGAGCCCAATGAAACAATGGAACATATTCTCCGAGGTTGCGTGTTGGGCCCAAGCTGCGCCAACCAAGATCTCCTGGAAGCAAACGAAAGATCCCTCCAGTGGTGCCAGTGGTGGAGTGACAAGATATGATGATATCTATTTCAATATAAATTTACCTTATTGTATGTGTATTTTGTATATTTATTTTAATACAAATTTAATTATTTTATGTGTATTTTTTATATATATTTTTTTTAAATATGAGTTATTTTATGGGTATTTTGCATCTTTATTTTCATAAATTTTTACATTACGTACATATTTTTTATACGTATTTACATTATTTAATGTGTATTTTGTTTGTATATTTTCATACAAATTTACGTTATTATATGTGTATTTCAATAAATATTTTGATACAAATTTACATTATTTTAAGTATTTTGTATATTTATTTCAGTTCAAATTTAGCTTATTTTATGTGTCTTTTGTATATCTATTTTCAAACAAATTTAATTATTTTTGTTTATTTTTGTATAAAGTTTTACATAGTTTTACGTTATTTTATGTGTATTTTGATTATTTATATTTATACAAATACACATTCTTTTATTGGTATGTTGTTTATTTATTTTGATATGAATTTACATTATTTAATGTGTATTTTGTATACATTTTCTTATACGTATTTACTTCATTTAATGTGTATTTTTAATATATATTTTCATAGAAATCTACGTTATTTTATGTGTATTCGTATATATATTTTGAAACAAATTTACATTGTTTTATATGTATTTTGCATATCTATTTCAATACAAATTTACATTATTGTATGTGCATTTTGTATATTTATTGTAATACAAATTTAAATATTTTATGTGTATTTTGGATTATATATTAAAAAAAAATGCGTTATTTTATGGGTATTATTCATCTTTATTTTCATACAAATTTACATTATTTCATTAATATTCTGTTTATTTATTTTGATACTATTTTACATAATTCTATTTGTGTTTTGTATATATTTTTTTATACATATTTACATTATTTAATGTGTATTTTGTATATATATTTCATACAAATTTAGGTTATTTTAAGTGTATTTGTTTATATATTTTCATTCAAATTTATATTATTTTATGTGTATTTTGTATATGTATTTCAATACAAACTTACCTAATTTTATACGTATTTTGTATATTTATTTTCATTGAAATTTAAATTATTTTTTCTGTATTCTTGTATAGAGTTTTATACAAATTTACAATATCTTATGTGTATTTTGTATATTTATTTTCATACAAATACACATTCTTTTATTGATATTTTATTTATTTATTTTGACACGAATTTACATTATTTAATGTGTATTTTGTATATATATTTCTATAGAAATCTACGTTATTTTATGTGTATTCGTATATATATTTTGAAACAAATTTACATTGTTTCATGTGTATTTTGCATATTCTTTCAATACAAATTTACCTTATTGTATGTGCATTTTGTATATTAATTTTAATACAAATTTAATTATTGAATGAGTATATTTGTATATGTATTTTTGTAAAAATATGCTTTATTTTATGAGTATTTTGCATCTTTATTTTCATACAAATTTACATTATTTTATTGATATTCTGAGTATTTATTTTGATACGATTTTACATTATTCTATGTGTATTTTGTATATTTTATTCAAATCTACGTTATTTTATGTGTATTTGTTATCATTTCATACAAATTTACATTATTTTATGTGTATTTTGTACATGTATTTAAAGACAAATTTAACTAATTGTATATATTTTTATACAAATTTTCGTTATTTTATGTGTATTTTGTATATTTATTTACCTACAAATATACGTTGTTTTGTCGGAATTTTGTTTATTTATTTAGATACGAATTTACATTATTTTAGGTGTATTTGGTATATATATTTTTATACTATTTACATCATTTTATATGTATTTTGTATGTATATTTCAAAGAAATTTACTCTATTTTATGTGTATTCGTATATATATTTTGATACAAATTTACATTATTGATATGTATTTTGCATATCTATTTCAATACAAATATACTTTATTGTATGTGTATTTTGTATATTTATTTCAATACAAATTTAATTATTTCATATATATATATATATATATATATATATATATATATATATATATTTTTTTGTTTATTATATATATATATATTTTTTTTTTTTTTTTTTATATACATTGCAGCCTATTGCGCCGGTAGGCTTCTTCCCGGTGGATCCTGATGGTCGGTCCAAGGCTTCTTTCCGGTAGGTCCTGATGGTCGGCCCAGCCCGTTCTGGCGCAGGCGAGTGTTTATAGTGGCGCCATCTTGCATTGGCTCATGCTGCCCTCCCAGAGCTCATCTTTGATCCTAGAATCTAGAGTCCGGGTTGATAGGTGGTCTTCTGGACAGCATGTGGGTAGTTTTAAGCCACTCGGCGGCGGCTGAAAAATCCCAGCTTGGTGGCACCGGGCGGGGATTGAACTCGCGTCCTCCTGAACACGAGGCCGTTACTTTGACGACTCAGCCACCGCCTCCCCTTATATATATATATATATATATATATATATATATATATATATATATATATATATATATATATATATATATATATATATATATATATATATATATATATATGTATTCATATATGTATATATATTTTCATAAAAAATTACGTTATTTTATTGTGTGTATTCGTATATATTTTGATACAAATTTTATACAAATTCATGTTATTTTATGTGTATTTGTATTTATATTTTCGTACAAATTTATATTATTTTATGTGTATTTTTACATACATTTCATTATAAATTTACCTTATTTTTTATTTTGTATATTTATTTCATTCAATTTTAAATTATTTTATGTGTATGTGTATGTGTATAAATATAAATATACAAAATACACATAAAATAACGTAAATTTGTATAAAACTATATACAAAAATACACAGAAGTAATTAAATTTGTATGAAAATATATATATAAAATACAGATAAAATAAGCTAAATTTGAATTTAAATGTATATACAAACTACATAAAATAATGTAAATTTGTATAAAAATATTTATACAATTACATATAATAACGTGAATTTGTTTAAAAATTTATAAACAAAATACACATTAATTAATGTAAATACGTATAAAAAGTATGTACAAAATACATATATAATCATGTAATTCGTATAAAAATAAATAAACAAAATAGCAATAAAATAATGTAAATTTGTATGAGAAAACATATAGAAATACACATAAAATAACGCAAATTTCTATAAAAATGTATGAACAAAAATGGACATAAAATAAAGTAAATTTGCATAAAAATATATATACAAAACATATTAAATAATGTAAATGCGTACATAAAATAACCTAAATTTGTATAAAACAATATACAAAAATAGACAAATAATTTAAATTTGTATGAAAATAAATATACAAAATACACATAAAATTATATTGAAATTCATATATAAAATAAACATGATATAATGTAAATTTGAATGAAAATATATAAACATATACACTAAAAATAACGTAAATGTGGATTAAATATATATACAAAATACACATTAAATAATGTAAATATGTATAAAAAAAATATATACAAAACACAAATAGAATGATGTAGAATCGTATCAAATTAAATACACAGAATATTAATAAAATAATGAAAATTTGTATGAAAATAAAAATGCAAAATACCCATATAATAACGCATTTTTTATAAAATATATATAACAAAATACACATAAAATATTAAAATTTGTATTAAAATAAATATAAAAAATGCACATACAATAAGGTAAATTTGTTTTGATATAGATATGCAAAATACATATAAAACAATGTAAATTTGTTTCAAAATATATATACGAATACACATAAAATAGCGTAGATTTCTAAAAAAATATATACAAAATACACATATAATAATGTAAATTCGTATCAAAATAAATAAACAAAATACCAATAACAGAAAGTGTATTTGTATAAATATAAATATAGAAAATACACATAAAATAACGTAAATTTGTATAAAACTATATACAAAAATACACAGAAGTAATTAAATTTGTATGAAATAGATATACAAAATACAAATAAAATAAGCTAAATTTGAATTGAAATGTATATACAAACTATATAAAATAATGTAAATTTATATAAAAATATTTATACAAATACATATAATAACGTAAATTTGTTTAAAAATTTATAAACAAAATACATGTATAATCATGTAATTCGTATCAAAATGAATAAACAAAATAACAATAAAATAATGTAAATTTGTATAAAAAAACATATACAAATACACATAAAATAACGCAAATTTCTATAAAAATATATGAACAAAAATGCACATAAAATAAAGTAAATTTGCATAAAAATATATATACAAAACATACTAAATAATGTAAATGCGTACATAAAATAACCTAAATTTGTATAAAAGTATATACAAAAATACACAAAAATAATTTAAATTTGTATGAAAATAAATATACAAAATACACATAAAATTAGGTAAATTTGTATTGAAAAACATATAAAAAATACACATAAAATAATGTAAATTTGAATAAAAATATATAAACAAATACACTTAAAATAACGTAAATTTGAATGAAATATATATGCAAGATACACATTAAATAATGTAAATATGTATAAAAAAATATATACAAAAAACAAATAGAATAATGTAAAATCGTATCAAAATAAATACACAGAATATCAATAAAATAATGTAAATTTGTATGAAAATAAAGATGCAAAATTCCCATAAAATGGCGCCTTTTTTTTAATATATATATATACAAAAAAGCACATAAAATATTTAAATTTGCTTTGAAAGAAATATACAAAATGCACATACAGTAAGGCAAATTTGTATTGAAAGAGATATTCAAAAATACATATAAAACAATGTAAATTTGTTTCAAAATATATATACGAATACACATAAAATAACGTAGATTTCTATAAATATATTTATACAAAATACACATAAAATTAAGTAAATACGAATAAAAAAAATATACAAAATACACATAAAATAATGTAAATTCGAATCAAAATAAATAAACAAAATACCAATTAAAGAATGTGTATTTGTATAAATATATATATACTAAATACACATAAAATAACGTAAATTTGTATAAAACTATATACAAAAATACACAAAAGTAATTAAATTTGTATGAAAATAGATATACAAAATACACATAAAATAAGCTAAATTTGAATTGAAATAATACAAAATACATAAAATAATGTAAATTTGTATCAAAATATTTATACAAATACACACATAATAACGTAAATTTGTATAAAAATATATAAACAAAATACTCATTAAATACTTTAAATACGTATAAAAAATATGTACAAAATACACATATAATAATGTAATTCGTATCAAAATAAATAAACAAAATACCAATAAATTAATGTAAATTTGTATGAGAAAACATATACAAAATACACATAAAATAACGCAAATTTCTATAAAAATATATGTACAAAAATGCACGTAAAATAAAGTAAATTTGCATAAAAATATATATACAAAGCACACATTAAATAATGTAAATGCGTATAAAAAAATGTATACAAAATACCTATGAAATAATCTAAATTCGTATCGAATTAAATTAACAAAATACCAATAAAATAATGTAATTATGGATGAAAATATATATAGAAAATACACATAAAATAACCTAAACACAAATACAAATATACACATAAAATAATTTAAAATTGAATGAAATAAATATACAAAATAAACATAAAATAAGGTAAATTTGTAATGAAATATATGTACAAAATACACATAAAATAATGTAAATTTTTATGAAAATATATATACAAATACGCATAAAATAACATGAATTTGTTTAAAATTTGTAACAAAATATATACGAATACACACAATAAAATAACGTAATTTTTTATGAAAATATATATACAAAATAAACATAAAAAATGTAAATACGTAGAAAAATATATATACAAAATACTCATAAAATAATGTAAATTCGTATCAAAATAAATAAACAAAATTCCAATAAAAGAATGTATATTTGTAGGAAAATATATATATATATATATATATATATATATATATATATATATATATATATATATATATATATATATATATATATATATATATATATATATATATACAAAATAAAAATAAAATAATTAAAATTTGTATAAAAATATATACTAAAAAACACATAAATAATTTAAATTTGTTTGAAAATAGATATGCAAAATACACATAAACTTAGGCAAATCTGTATTGAAATACATATACAAAACACACATAAAATAATGTAAATTTCTATGAAAATATATAAACAAATACACATACAATAACGTAAATTTGGATAAAATATATATACAAAATATACATTAAATATTTTAAATATGTATAAAAATATATATACAAAACACTCATAAAATAATGTTAAATCGTATCAAAATAAATAAAGGGAATATCAATAAAAGAATGTAAATTTGTATGAAAATAAAGATGCAAAATACCCATATAATAACGCATATTTGTATAAAAATATATATACAAAAATACATATAAAATAATAAAATTTGTATTAAAATAAATATACAAAATGCACATACAATAAAGTAAATTTGTATTGAAATAGATATGCAAAATACACATCAATAATGTAAATTTGTATCAAAATATATATACGAATACTCATAAAATAGAGTAAATTTCTATGAAAATATACATACAAAATGCATATAAAATGATGTAAATAAGTATAAAAATATATATACCAAATATAACTCAAATAATGTAAATTCGTATGAAAATAAATAAACAAAATTCCGATAAAAGAACGTATATTTGTAGGAAAATAAATATACAAAATACACATAGAGTAACGAAAATTTATATAAAAATATATACAAAAATACACAAAAATAGTTTCAATTTGTATGAAAATAAATATACAAAATACACATATAACTAGTAAAATTTGTATTTAAATACATGTACAAAATACACATAAAATAATGTAAATATGTATGAAATGAAAAAAAATACACATAAAATAACGTACATTTTTATAAAATATATATATACAAAATACACATAGATTAATGTAAAATCGTATCAAAATAAATACACAGAATATCAATAAAATAATGTAAATTTGTAGAAAATAAAGATGGAAAATACCAATAATATAAAGCATATTTTTATAAAAATATATATACAAAAATACACATAGAATAATCAACTTTGAATTCAAATTAATA
This sequence comes from Eriocheir sinensis, assembly GCF_024679095.1. Classification (NCBI taxonomy): domain Eukaryota; kingdom Metazoa; phylum Arthropoda; class Malacostraca; order Decapoda; family Varunidae; genus Eriocheir; species Eriocheir sinensis. Next base: position 5,291,786 of record NC_066510.1, on the reverse strand, counting down.
TACAAAATGCATATACAATAAGATAAATTTGTATTGAAAAAATATGCTAAATACACATAAAACAATGTAAATTTGTTTCAAAATATATATACGAATACACATAAAATAACGTAGATTTCTAGAGAAATATATATACAAAATACACATGAAATGATGTAAATACGTATAAAAATATATATACAAAATACATATTAAATAATGTAAATTCGTTTCAAAATAAATAAACAAAATATCATGAAAAGAATGTGTATCTGTATGAAAATAGATAATAGATTATAAATTTGTATAAAATATATATGCAAGATACACATTAAATAATGTAAATATGTATAAAAAAATATATACAAAAAACAAATAGAATAAAGTAAAATCGTATCAAAATAAATACACAGAATATTAATAAAATAATGTAAATTTGTATGAAAATAAAGATGCAAAATTCCCATAAAATAGCGCATTTTTTATAAAAATATATATACCAAAATACCCATAAAATATTTAAATTTATATTGAAATAAATATACAAAATGCACATACAATAAGGTAAATTTGTATTGAAAGAGATATGCAAAAATACATATAAAACAATGTAAATTTGTTTCATAATATATATACGAATACACATAAAATAACGTAGATTTCTATAAAAATATATATACAAAATACACATAAAATTATGTAAATACGTATAAAATAAATGTATACAAAATACACATAAAATAATGTAAATTTGAATCAAAATAAAAAAAACAAAATACCAATAAAAGAATGTGTATTTGACTAAATATAAATATACAAAATACACATACAAAATAAACATAAATTAAGGTAAATTTGCAATTAAATATATGTACAAAATACACATAAAATAGTGTAAATTTATATGAAAATATATATACAAATACATATAAAATACCATAAATTTGTATATATATATATATATATATATATATATATATATATAGATATATATATATATATATATATATATATATATATATATATATATATATATATATATATATATATTCAAAATAAATATTAAATAATGTAATTGCGTATAAAAATATATATACAAAGTACATATAATATAATGTAAATTCGTATCAAAATAAATCAACAAAATACCAATAAAATAATATTTATTTGAATGAAAATAAATTTACAAAATACATATAACATTACTAAAATTTGTATTAAAATATATACTAGAAAACATAAAAATAGTTTGAATTTGTATGAAAATAGATATACAAAATACACATAAAACTAGGTAAATTTCTTATGAAATATATATAGTAAATACCCAAAAAATATTGTAAATTTGTGTCAAAATATTTAAACAAATACACATAAAATAACGTAAATTTGTATGAAAAATATATACAAAATACACATAGAATAATGTCAAATCGTATCAAAATGAATTAGCAGAATATCAATAAAATAATGTAAATTTGTATGAAAATAAAGATGCAAAATACCCATTAAATAAAGCATATTTTTATAAAAATACATATACAAAAATACACATAGAATAATTAAATTTGTATTAAACTTAATATACAAAATGCATATACAATAAGGTAAATTTGTATTAAAAAAATATGCAAAATACACATAAAAGTGTAAATTTATTTCAAAATCTATATACGAATACACATAAAATAACGTAGATTTCTATACAAATAAATATATAAAATACATAAGAAATTATGTAAATACGTATAAAAATATATACACAAAATACACATTAAATAATGTAAAATCGCGTAAAAATAAATAAACAAAATATCAATAAAAGAATGTGTATTTGTATGAAAATAGATATACAAAATACACGTAAAATAACCTAAATTTGTATAAAACTATATACAAAAATAGACAAAAATAATTTAAATTTGTATGAAAATAAATATACAAAATACACATAAACTTAGGTAAATTTGTATTGAAATACATATACAAAATACACATAAAATAATGTAAATATGTATAAAAAATATATATACAAAACACAAATAGAATAATGTAAAATCGTATCAAAATAAATACACAGATTATTAATAGAATTGTGTAAATTTGTATGAAAATAAAGATGCAAAATACCCATAAAATAACGCATTTTTTATAAAAATATATATACCAAATACACATAAAATATTAAAATATGTATCAAAATAAATATAAAAAATGCACATACAATAAGGTAAATTTGTTTTGATATAGATATGCAAAATACATATAAAACAATGTAAATTTGTTTCAAAATATGTATACGAGTACATATATAATAACGTAGATTTCTATAAAAATATATACAAAATACACATAAAATGAAATAAATACGTATAAAAAAATGTATACAAAATACACATAAGATAAATTAAAATCGTATCAAAATAAATAAACAAAATACCAATAAAAGAATGAGTATTTGTATAAATAAAAATATACAAAATACACATAAAATAACGTAAATTTGTATAAAACCATATACAAAAATACACAGAAGTAATTGAATTTGTATGTAAATAGATATACAAAATACAGATAAAATAAGCTAAATTTGAATTGAAATAATACAAAATACATAAAATAATGTAAATTTGTATCAAAATATTTATACAAATACACATATAATAACGTAAATTTGTATAAAAATATATAAACAAAATACACATTAAATAATGTAAATACGTATAAAAAATATGTACAAAATACTCATATAATCATGTAATTCGTATCAAAATAAATAAACAAAATACTAATAAAATAATGTAAATTTGTATGAGAAAACATATACAAAATACACATAGAGTAACGCAAATTTCTATAAAAATATATGTACAAAAATGCACATAAAATAAGGTAAATTTGCATAAAAATATATATACAAAACACATTAAATAATGTAAATGCGTACATAAAATAACCTAGATTTGTATAAAACTATATATAAAAAAAAAATTATATATGTATGAAAAGAAATATACATAATACACATAGAAATAGGTAAATTTGTGTTGAAAGACATATACAAAATACACATAAAATAATGTAAATTTGAATGAAAATATATAAACAAACACACTTAAAATAACGTAAATTTGTATAAAATATATATGCAAAATACACATTAAATAATGTAAATATGTATAAAAAAATATATACAAAAAACAAGTAGAATAATGTAAAATCGTATCAAAATAAATACACAAAAAATCAATAAAATAATGTAAATTTGTATGAAAATAAAGATGCAAAAGTCCCATAAAATAGTGCATTTAAAAAAAAAATATATATACGAAAATACACATAAAATATTTAAATTTGTTTTGAAATAAATATACAAAATGCACATACAGTAAGGTAAATTTGTATTGAAAGAGATATTCAAAAATACATATAAGACAATGTAAATTTGTTTCAAAATATATATACGAATACACATAAAATAACGTAGTTATGGATAAAAATATATATACAAAATACACATAAAATAAATGTAAACACAAATACAAAATACACATAAAATAATTTAAAACTGAATGAAATAAATATACAAAATAAACATAAAATAATGTAAATTTGTATAAATATAAATGTACAAAATACACATAAAATAATGTAAATTTGTATGAATATATATATATATATATATATATATATATATATATATATATATATATATATATATATATATATATATATATATATATATATATATATATATATATATATATATATATATATATATATATATATATATACAAATACACATAAAATAACATGAATTTGTTTAAAATTTGTATCAAAATATATACAAATACACACAATAAAATAACGTAATTATTTATGAAAATATATATACAAAATAAACATAAAAAAATGAAAATACGTTGAAAAATATATATACAAAATACTCATATAAAATGTAAATTCGTATGAAAATAAATAAACAAAATTCCAAGAAAAGAATGTATATTTGAAGGAAAATATATATACAAAATTCAAATAAAATAACTAAAATTTGTATAAAAATATATACAAAAATACACAAAAATAATTTAAATTTGTTTGAAAATAGATATGCAAAATACACATGAACTTAGTCAAATTTGTATTGAAATACATATACAAAACACACATAAAATAATGTAAATTTGTATGAAAATATGTAAACAAATACACATAAAATAACGTCAATTTGAATAAAATATATATACAAAATATATATTAAATATTTTAAATATGTATAAAAATATATATACAAAATACTCATAAAATAATGTTAAATCGAATCAAAATAAATAAACAGAATATCAATAAAATAATGTAAATTTATATGAAAATACAGATGCAAAATACCCATATAATAACGCATATTTGTATAAAAATATATATACAAAAATACATATAAAATAATTAAATTTGTATTAAAATAAATATACAAAATTCACATACAATAAAGTAAATTTGTATTGAAATAAATATGCAAAATACACATCAATAATAAAAATTTGTATCAAAATATATATACGAATAATCATAAAAAAGAGTAAATTTCTATGAAAATATACATACAAAATACATATAAAATGATGTAAATAAGTATAAAAATATATATATCAAATATAACTCAAATAATGTAAATTTGTATCAAAATAAATAAGCAAAATTCCGATAAAAGAACGTATATTTGTAGGAAAATACATATACAAAATACACATAAAGTAAGGAAAATTTATATAAAAGTATTTTAAAAAATACACAAAAATAATTTCAGTTTTGTATGAAAATAGATATACAAAATACACATAATTAGTTAAATTTGTATTTAAATACATGTACAAAATTCATATAAAATAATGTAAATTTGTATGAAATGAAAACAAATACACATAAAGTAATGTACATTTGTATAAAAATACATTATTATATGTGTATTTGTATAAAATATATATTATATATATATATATATATATATATATATATATATATATATATATATATATATATATATATATATATATATATATATATATATATATATATATAAAATAAAGCATAAATACACAGAAATATCAATAAATAATGTAAATTTCTATGAAAATAAAGATGCAAAATACCCATAAAATAAAGCATATTTTAATAAAAACATATAAACATAAACACACTTACAATAATTAAAATGTATTGAAATTAATACACAAATCACATACAATAATGTAAATTTGTATTGAAAAAATATGCAAAATACAAAAACACACATAAATTTGTTCAAAATATGTATAAATATATAAAATACATATATATATATATATATATATATATATATATATATATATATGTATTATATATATATATATATATATATATATATATATATATATATATATATATATATATATATATATATATATATATATATATATATAAATGATGTAAATACGTATAAAAACATATATACAAAATACACATTAAATAATGTAAATTCGCGTCAAAATAAATAGACAAAATATCAATAAAAGAATGTGTATTTGTATGAAAATAGATATACAAAATACACATAAAATAGCCTAAATTTGTATAAAACTATATACAAAAATACACAAAAATTATTTAAATTTGTATGAAAATAAATATACAAAATACACATAAAATTAGGTAAATTTGTATTGAAATACATATACAAAATACACAAAATAATGTAAATTTGAATAAAAATATATTAACAAATACACTTAAAATAATGAAAATTTGTGTAAAATATATATACAAAATACACATTAAATAATATAAATATATATAAAAAAATATATACCAAAACACAAAGAGAATAATGTAAAATCGTAGCCAAATAAATACACATAATGTTAATAAAATAATGTAAATTTGTATGAAAATAAAGATGCAAAATACCAATAAAATAACACATTTTTTATAAAAAGATATATACCAAAATACACATAAAATAATTGAATTTGTATTAAAATAAATATACAAAATGCACATACAATAAGGTATATCTGTATTTAAATAGATATGCAAAATACATATAATCAATGTAAAATTGTTTCAAAATATATATACGAATACACATAAAATAAGGTAGATTTCTATAAAAATATATATACAAAATACAGATAAAATTAAGTAAATACGTATAAAAAAATGTATACAAAATACACATAAAATAATGTAAATTCGTATCAAAATAAATAAATAAAATACCAATAAAAGAATGTGTAATTGTATAAATATAAATATACAAAATACACATTAAATAACGTAAATTTGTATAAAACTATACACAAAAATACACAAAAGTAATTAAATTTGTATGAAAATAGATATACAAAATACGCATTAAATTAAGTAAATACGTATAAAAAAATGTATACAAAATACACATAAAATAATGTAAATTCGTATCAAAATAAATAAACAAAATACCAATAAAAGAATGTGTATTTGTATAAATATAAATATACAAAATACACATTAAATAACGTAAATTTGTATAAAACTGTACACAAAAACTCACAAAAGTAATTAAATTTGTATGAAAATAGATATACAAAATACGCATAAAATAAGCTAAATTTGAATTGAAATATATATACAAAGTACATAAAATAATGTAAATTTGTATCAAAATATTTATAAAAATACACATATAATCAAGTGAATTTGTATAAAAATATATAAACAAAATACTAATTAAATAATGTAAATACGTTTAAAAAAAATTGTACAAATACACATATAATAATGTAATTCGTATCAAAATAAATAAACAAAATCTCAATAAAATAATGTTAATTTGTATGAGAAAACATATACAAAATACACATAAAATAACGCAAATTTCTATAAAAATATATGTACAAAAATGCACATAAAATAAAGTAAATTTGCATAAAAATATATATACAAAACACACATTAAATAATGTACATGCGTATAAAAATATATATACAAAATACCTATGAAATAATCTAAATTTGTATCGAGTTAAATTAACAAAATACCAAAAAAATAATGGAATTTTGGATGAAAATATATATAGAAAATACACATAAAATAACCTAAATACAAATACAAATATACACTTAACATAATTTAAAATTGAATGAAATAAATATACAAAATAAACATAAATTAAGGTAAATTTGTAATGAAATATATGTACAAAATACACATAAAATAATATAAGCTTGTATGAAAATATATATACAAATACACATAAAATAACATGAATTAGTATAAAAATATATATTTAAAATAAACATTAAATAATGAATAAAAATATATATACAAAGTACATATAAAATAATGTAAATTCTTATCAAAATAAAGCAACAAAATAACAATAAAATAATATATATTTGAATGAAAATAAATTTACAAAATACACATAACATAAGTAAAATTTGTATTAAAATATATAAAAAAATACCCAGACATAATAACGTAGATTTGTATAAAAATATATAAACAAAATACTCATTAAATACTTTAAATACGTATAAAAAATGTGTACAAAATACACAAATAATAATGTAATTGGTATCAAAATAAATGAACAAAATACCAATAAATTAATATAAATTTGTATGAGAAAACATATACAAAATACACATAAAATAACGCAAATTCCTATAAAAATATATGTACAAAAATGCACGTAAAATAAAGTAAATTTGCATAAAAATATATATACAAAGCACACATTAAATAATGTAAATGCGTATAAAAAATGTAAACAAAATACCTATGAAATAATGTAAATTCGTATCGAATTAAATTAACAAAAAACAATAAAATAATGTAATTATGGATGAAAATATATATAGAAAATACACATAAAATAACCTAAAGACAGATATAAATATATACATAAAATAATTTAAAACTGAATGAAATAAATATACAAAATAAACATGAAATAAGGTAAATTTGTAATGAAATATATGTACAAAATACACATAAAATAATGTAACTTTGTATGAAAATATATATACAAATACACATAAAATAACATGAATTTGTTTAAAATTTGTATCAAAATATATACGAATACACACAATAAAATAACGTAGTTTTTTACTAAAATATATATATACAAAATAAACATAAAAAATGTAAATAAGTAGAAAAATATGTATTCAAAATACTCATAAAACAATGTAAATTCGTATCAAAATAAATAAACAAAATTCCAATAAAAGAATGTATATTTGTAGGAAAATATATATACAAAATACAAATAAAATAACTAAAATTTCTATAAAAATATATACAAAAATACACAAAAAATAGTTAAAATTTGTTTGAAAATAGATATGCAAAATACAGATAAACTTAGGCAAATTTGTATTGAATACATATACAAAACACACATAAAATAATTTAAATTTGTATGAAAATATATTAACAAATACATATAAAATAACGTCAATTTGGATAAAATATATATACAAAATATACATTAAATATTTTAAATATGTATAAAAATATATATACAAAATACTCATAAAATAATGTTAAATCGAATCAAAATAAATAAACAGAATATCAATAAAATAATGTAAATTTGTATGAAAATAAAGATGCAAAATACCCATATAATAACGCATATTTGTATAAAAATATATATACAAAAATACATATAAAATAATTAAATGTTTATTAAAATAAATATACGAAATGCACATACAATAAAGTAAATTTGTACTGATATAGATATGCAAAATACACATAAACAATGTAAATTTGTATCAAAATATATATACGAATACTCATAAAATAGAGTAAATTTCTATGAAAATATACATACAAAATACATATAAAATGATGTAAATAAGTATAAAAATATATATACCAAATATACCTCTAATAATGTAAATTCGTATCAAAATAAATAAACAAAATTCCGATATAAGAACGTATATTTGTAGGAAAATAAATTAACAAAATACACATAAAGTAACGAAAATTTATATAAAAATATATACAAAAATACACAAAAATAATTTCAATTTGTATGAAAATAGATATACAAAATACACATATAATTAGTTAAATTTGTATTTCAATACATGAACATAATTCGCATAAAATAATGTAAATTTGTATGAAATGAAAACAAATACACATAAAGTAACGTACATTTGTATAATATATATATATATATATATATATATATATATATATATATATATATATATATATATATATATATATATATATATATATATATATATATATATATATATATATATATATATATATATATATATATATATATATATATATATATATATATATATATATATATATATATATACAAAATACACATAGAATAATGTAAAATCGATTCAAAATAAATACACAGAATATCAATAAAATAATATAAATTTGTATGAAAATAAAGATGCAAAATACCAATATATCTATTTTCATACAAATTTAATTACTTCCATGTATTTTTGTATATAGTTTTATATAAATTTACGTTATTTTATGTGTATTTTGTATATTTATATTTATACAAACACACATTCTTTTATTAGTATTTTGTTTATTTATTTTGATACGAATTTACATTATTTTATGCGTATTTTGCATACATTTTTTTATACGTATTTACTTAATTATATATGTATATTGTATATATATTTTTATAGAAATCTACGTTATTTTAAGTGTATTCCTTTATATATTTTGAAACAAATTTACATTGTATTATATGTATTTTGCGTATCTATCAATACAAATTTACCTTATTGTATGTGCATTTTGTATATTTATTTTAATACAAAATCAAATATTTTATGTGTTTTCGTATATATATTTTTAAAAAATGCGTTATTTTATGGGTATTTTGCATCTTAATTTTCATACAAATTTACATTATTTTATTAATATTTTGTGTATTTATTTTCATACGACTTTACATTATTGTACTTGTTTTGTTTATATTTTTTATACATATTTACATTATTTAATGTGTTTTTTGTATATATATTTGATACAAATTTACGTTATTTTAAGTGTATATGTTTATATATTTTCATTCAAATTTACATTATTTTATGTGTATTTTGTATATGTATTTCAATACAAATTTACCTAATTTTATGCGTATTTTGTATATTTATTTTCATACAAATTTAAATTATTTATGTGTATATATAGTTTTATACAAATTTTGGTTATTTTATGTGTATTCTGTATATCTATTTTCATACAAATACACATTCTTTTCATTATATTTTGTTTATTTATTTTGACACGAATTTACATTATTTAATGTGTATTTTGTATATATATTTTTATACGTATTTACATCATTTCATGTGTATTTTGTATATATATATTTCTATAGAAATCTACGTTATTTTATGTGTATTCGTATATATATTTTGAAACAAATTTACATTGTTTTATGTGTATTTTGCATATTTTTTCAATGCAAATTTACCTTTGTTGTATGTGCATTTTGTATATTAATTTTAATACAAATTTGATTATTCTATGTGTATTTTTGTATATGTATTTTTATAAAAAAATATGCATAATTTTATGGGTATTTTGCATCTTTATTTTCATACAAATTTACATTATTGTATTGATATTCTGTTTATTTTTTTCATATGATCTTACATTATTCTATATGTATTTTGTATATATATTTTATATAAAATGTTTGTTATTTTATGTGTATTTGTTTTCATTTCATACAAATTTACGTTATTTTATGTGTTTTTTGTACAAATATTTAAATACAAATTTAACAAGTTATATGTGTATTTTGTATATCTCTTTTGTATGTATATTTTCATAGAAATTTACTCTATTTTATGAGTATTCGTATGTATATATTTAATACAAATTTAAATTATTGATGTGTATTTTGCATATCTATTTCAATACAAATTAACTTTATTGTATGTGCATTTTGAATATTTATTTGAAAACAAATTTAATTATTATATATATATTTTTTTAAATATATTTTTATGCAAATATGCGTTATTATATGGATATTTTGCATCTATTTTCATGCAAATTTAAATTATTTTATTGATATTCTGTTTATTTATTTTCATACGATTTAACATTATTCTAAGTGTATTTTGTATATATTTTTTATACATATTTACATTATTTAATGTTTATTTTGTATATATATTTTATCCAAATTTACGTTATTTTATGTGTATTGAACATATATTTTCATACAAATTTACATTATTTTATGTGTATATTGTATATATATTTTTCTACGTATTTCAATTATTTTATGTGTATTTTGTATATATATTTTAATAAAAATTTACGTTATTTTATTGTGTGTATTCGTATATATTTTGATACAAATTTTATACAAATTCATGTTATTTAATGTGTATTTTTATATATATTTTCATACAAATTTATATTATTTTATGTGTATTTTTACATATATTTCATTACAAATTTACCTTATTTTATGTTTAAATTGTATATTTACTTCATTCAATTTTAAATTATTTCATGTGTATATTTGTATTTGTATTTAGGTTATTTTATGTGTATTTTCTATATATATTTTCATCCAAAATTACATTATTTTATTGGTATTTTCTTAATTTAATTCGATACGAATTTAGATTATTTCATAGGTATTTTGTATATATATTTTTATACTGATTTACATTATCGAATATGTGTTTTGTATATATATTTTTATGCAAATTTATTTTATGTGCATTTTTGTATATATATTTTTATATAAATTTGCGTTATTTTATGTGTATTTTGTATGTTTTCTCATACAAATTTATATTATTTTATTGGTATTTTGTCTATTTATTTTGATACGAATTACATGATTATATGTGTATTTTGTACATATTTTTTATACGTATTTACATTATTTAATGTGTATTTTGTTTATATATTTTTATACAAACTTACGTTATTATATGTGTATTTGTATAAATATTTTGATACAAATTTACTTAATTTATGTATTTTGTATATATATTTCAATTAAAATTTAGCTTATTTTGTGTGTATTTTGTATATCTATTTGCCTACAAATTTAATTACTTCTGTGTCTTTTTGTATATAGTTTAATATAAATTTACGTTATTTTATGTGTATTTTGTATATTTATATTTATACAAATACTCAATTTTTATTGGCATTATGCTTATTTATTTGATACGAATTTACATTATTTTATGTGTATTTTGTATACATTTTTTTATACGTATTTACTTCATTTTATGTGTATTTTGTATATATATTTTTATAGAAATCTACGTTATTTTATGTGTATTCGTATATATATTTTGAAACAAATTTACATTGTTTTATATGTATTTTGCATATCTATTTCAATACAAATTTATCTTATTGTATGTGTATTTTGTGTATTTATTTATATACAAATTTAAATTTTTTATGTATTTTTGTATATATATTTTTATAAAAAAGGCGTTATTTTATGGGTGTTTTGCTTCTTTATTTTGCTACAAATTTACACTATTTTATTAATATTCTGTGTATTTATTTTGATACTATTTTAGATTATTCTATTTGTGTTTTGTATATAATTTTTATACATATTTACATTATTTAATTTATATTTTGTATATATATTTTATACAAATTTACGTCATTTTAAGTGTATTTGTTTACATATTTTTTTTTCAAATTTACATTATTTTTTGTGTATTTTGTATATGTATATCAATACGAATTTAGCCAATTTTATGTGTATTTTGTATATTTATTTTCATACAAATTTAAATTATTTTTGTGTATTTTTGTATATAGTTTTATACAATTTTAGGTTATTTTATGTGTATTTTGTATATCTATTTTCATACAAATACACATTCTTTTATTGATATTTTGTTTATTTATTTTGATACGAATTTACATTATTTAATGTGTATTTTGTATGTATATTTTTATACGTATTTACATCATTTCATGTGTATTTTGTATATATATTTCTAAAGAAATCTACGTTAGTTTATGCGTATTCGTATATATATTTTGAAACAAATTTACACTGTTTTATGTGTATTTTGCATATTTTTTCAATACAAATTTACCTTATTGTATGTGCATTTTGTATATTAATTTTAATACAAATTTAGTTATTCTATGAGTATTTTTGTATATGAATTTTTATAAAAATATGGTTTATTTTATGGTTATTTTGTATCTTTATTTTCATACAAATTTATATTATTTTATTGATATTCTTTGTATTTATTTTGATGCGATTTTACATAATTCTATGTGTATTTTGTATATATATTTTATACAAATGTACGTTATTTTATGTGTATATGTTTTCCTTTCATACAAATTTACATTATTTTATGTGTATTTTGTACATGTATTTAAATACAAATTTAACTATTTATATGTGTATTTTGTATATCTATTTTCATACAAATTGAAATTATTGTTGTGTTTTTTATTTTTGTATATATTTTTATACAAATTTTGTTATTTTATATGTATTTTCTATATTTATTTTCCTACACATATTCGTTCTTTTATCGGAGTTTTGTTTATTTATTTGGATACGAATTTGCATTATTTTAGGTGTATTTTATATATATATTTTTATACTTATTTACATCATTTTATATGTATTTTGTATGTATATTTTCATAGAAATTTACTCTATTTTATGTGTATTCGTATATATATTTTGATACAAATTTACATTATTTATGTTGTATTTTTGTATATTTATTTCAATACAAATTTAATTATTTCATGTGTTTTTTTGTATATATATTTTCATGCAAATATGCGTTATTATATGGGTATTTTGCATCTTTATTTTCATACAAATTTACATTATTGTACTGATATTCTGTTTATTTATTTTGATACGATTTAACATTATTCTATGTGTATTTTGTAAATATTTTGTTAAACATATTTACATTATTAAATGTTTATTTTGTATATATATTTTATCCAAACATACGTTATTTTATGTGTATTTGTTTATATATTTTTTTAAAAATTTACATTATTTTAGGGGTATTTTGTATATGTATTTCAATACAAATTTGACTAATTTTATGTTTATTTTGCATATCTATTTTCAAACAAATTTAAATTATTTTTGAGAATTTTTGTATATATTTTTATACAAATTTTAGTTATTTTATTTGTATTTTGTATATATATTTTCCTACATATATACATTCTCTTATTGGAATTTTTTCAATATATTTTGACTCGAATTTAAATTATTTTATGTGTATTTTATATATATATTTTTTTCTACGTATTTAAATTATTTTATGTGTATTTTGTATATACATTTTCATAAAAATTTACGTTATTTTATTGTGTGTATTCGTATATATTTTCATACAAATTTTATACAAATTCATGTTATTTTATGTGTATTTGTATATATATTTTCATACAAATTAAAATTATTTTATGTGTATTTATACATATATTTCATTATAAATTTACCTTATTTTATGTTTATTTCATTCAATTTTAATTTTTTTTATTTGTATATTTGTATTTGTATATAGGTTATTTTATATGTATTTTCTATATATATTTTCATCCAAAATTACATTATTTTATTGGTATTTTCTTAATTTAATTCGATACGAGTTTAGATTTTTTCATAGGTATTTTGTATTTTGTATTTTGATATGGCTTTTGTACATATATTTTTATAGATATTTGCATTATTTTATGTGTATTTGTATATGTTTTCTCATAAAAATTTACATTATTTTATTGGTATTTTGTTTATTTATTTTGATACGAATTACATGATTATATGTGTATTTTTTACATACTTTTTTATACGTATTTACATTATTTATTGTGTATTTTGTTTATATATTTTTATGCAAATTTACGTTATTATATGTGTATTTGTAAAAATATTTTGATACAAATTTACTTTATTTTATGTATTTTGTATATATATTTCAATTCAAATTAAGCTTATTTTGTATATCTATTTTCATACAAATTTAATTACTTCTGTGTATTATTGTATAAAGTTTTATATAAGTTTACGTTATTTTATGTGCGTTTTGTATATTTATATTTATACAAATACAAATTCTTTTATTGGTATTTTGTTTATTTATATTTATACGAATTTACATTATTTTATGTGTATTATGTATATATTTTTTATACATATTCAGCTAATTTTATGTGTATTTTGTTTATGTATTTTTATAGAAATCTACGTTATTTTATGTGTATTCGTATATATATTTTGCAACAAATTTACATTATTTTATATGTATTTTGCATATCTATTTCAATACAAATTTACCTTATTGTATGTACATTTTGTATATTTATTTTAATACAAATTCAAATATTTTATGTGTAGTTTGGTATCTATAATTTTACAAAAAATGCGTTATTTTATAGGTATTTTGCATCTTAATTTTCATACAAATTTACATTATTTTATTAATATTCTTTGTATATATTTTGATACGATTTGACATTATTCTATTTGTGTTTTGTATATATTTTTTTTATACATATTTACATTATTTAATGTGTATTTTGTATATATATTTCAAACAAATCTACGTTATTTTATGTGTATTTGTTTATATATTTTCTTTCAAATTTACATTATTTTAAGTGTATTTTGTATATGTATTTCAATACAAATTTACCTAATTTTATTTTTATTATGAATATTTATTTTCATACAAATTAAAATTATTTTTGTGTATTTTTTTATATAGTTTTATAAAAAAATTAGGTTATTTGATGTGTATTTTGTATAACTATTTTCATACAAATACACATTCTTTTAATGATATTTTGTTTATATATTTTGACGCGAATTTACATAATTTAATGTGTATTTTGTATATATTGTTACGTATTTACATCATTTCATGTGTATTTTGTATATATATTTCTATAGAAATTTACGTTATTTTATGTGTATTCGTATATATTTTGAAACAAATTTACACTGTTTTATGTGTATTTTGCATATTTTTTCAATACAAATCTATCTTATTGTATTTGCATTTTGTATGTTAATTTTAATACAAATTTAATTATTCTTTGTGTATTTTTGTATTTGTATTTTTATAAAAATATGCTTTATTTTGTGGGTATTTTGCATCTATATTTTCATACAAATTTACATTATTTTATTGATATTCTGTGTATTTATTTTAAATCGATTTTACATCATTCTAAGTGTATTTTGTATATATATTTTATACAAATGTACGTTACTTTATGTGTATTTGTTTTCATTTCATACAAATTTACATTATTTTATGTGTATTTTGTACATGTATTTAAATACAAATTTAACTAATTATATGTGTATTTTGTATATCTATTTTCGTACAAATTGAAATTATTTTTGTGTATTTTTTTATATATTTTCATATAAATTTTCGTTATTTTATTAGTATTTTGTATATTTATTTTCCTACAAATATACGTTCTTTTATCGGAATTTTGTTTATTTATTTTGATACGAATTTATATTAATTGAGGTATATTTGGTATATATATTTTTAAATTTATTTACATCATTTTATATGTATTTTGTATGTATATTTTCATAGAAATTTACTCTATTTTATGAGTATTCGTATATATTTTGATACAAATTTACATTATTGATGTGTATTTTGCATATCTATTTCAATACAAACTTACTTTATTGTATGTGCATTTTGTATATTTATTTTAATACAAATTTATTTATTTGATATGTATTTTTGTATATATATTTTTATACAAATATGCGTTATTTGCATCTTTACTCTCATACAAATTTACATTATTTTATTGATATTTTGTTTATTTATTTTGATACGATTTTTTATTATTCTATGTGTATTTTGTATAAATATTTTTATACATATTTAAACTATTTAATGTATATTTTGTATATATATTTTATCCAAATTTACGTTATTTTATTAAATTATTTTTGTGTATTTTTGTATGTATTTTATACAAATTTTAGTTATTTTATTTGTATTTTGTATATATATTTTCTTACAAATATACATTCTTTTATTGGAATTTTGTTTATTTATTTTGATACGAATTTACATTATTTTATGTGTATTTTGTATATATATTTTTCTACGTATTTACATTATTTTATGTGTATTTTGTATATCTATTTTCATGAAAATTTACGTTATTTTATTGTGTGTATTCGTATATAATTTGATACAAATTTTATACAAATTCATGTTATTTTATGTGTATTTGTATATATATTTTCATACAAATTTATATTATTTTATATGCATTTTTACATATATTTCATTACAAATTTACCTTATTTTATGTTTATTTTGTATATTTATTTCATTCAATTTTAAATTATTTTATGTGTATATATGTATTTGTATTTAGGTTATTTTATGTGTATTTTCTATATATATTTACATCCAAAATTACTTTATTTATTGGTATTTTGTTAATTTAATTCGATACGAATTTACATTATTTCATAGGCATTTTCTATACATATTTTTATACGCATTTACATTATTTAATATGTGATTTGTATATTTATTTTTATGCAAATTTACTTTATTTTATTTGCATTTTTGTACATATATTGTTATTGAAATTTGCGTTATTTTTTGTGTATTTTGTATACGTTTTCTCATACAAATTTACTTTATTTTATTGTTATTTTGTTTATCTATTTTGATAGGAATTACATGATTATTTATATATTTTGAACATATTTTTTTATACGTATTTACATTATTTAATGTGTATTCTTTTTATATATTTCTTGACAAATTTGTATAAATATTTTGATACAAATTTACATTATTTTATGTATGTTGTGTGTGTATATATATATATATATATATATATATATATATATATATATATATATATATATATATATATATATATATATATATATATATATATATATATATATATATATATATATATATATATATATATATATATATATATATATATATATATATATATATTTCAATTCAAATTTAGCTTATTAGTATTTTGTTTATTTATTTTGATACAAATTTATATTATTTTATGTGAATTTTGTATACATTTTTTTATACGTGTTTACTTCATTTTATGTGTATTTTGTATATATATTATTTTAGAAATCTACATTATTTTATGTGTATTGGTATATATATTTTGAAACAAATTTATATTGTTATATATGTATTTTGTATATCTCTTTCAATACAAATTTATCGTATTGTATATGCATTTTGTATATTTATTTTAATACAAATTCAAATATTTGATGTGTTTGGTATATATATTTTTATAAAAAATGCGTTATTTTATGGGTATTTTGCATCTAAATTTAATACAAATTTACATTATTTTATTAATATTCTGTGTATTTATTTTGATACGATTTTACATTATTGTATTTGTGTTTTGTATATATTTTTTATACATATTTACATTATTTAATGTGTTTTTTGTATATATATTTTATACAAATTTCCGTTATTTTAAGTGTATTTGTTTATATATTTTCATTCAAATTTACATTATTTTATGTGTATTTTGTATATGTATTTCAATACAAATTTAGCTAATTTTATGTGTATTTTGTATATTTCTTTTCATACAAATTTAAATAATTTTTTTTTTTTTGGATAGAGTTTTATACGCATTTACATTATTTAATGTGTGTTTTGTATATATATTTTTATGCAAATTTACTTTATTTTATGTGCATTTTTGTACATATATTTTTATAGAAATTTGTTATTTTATATATATATATATATATATATATATATATATATATATATATATATATATATATATATATATATATATATATATATATATATATATATATATATATATATATATATATATATATATATATATATATATATATATATATATATATATTTTTTTTTTTTTCTCATACAAATTTACATAATTTTATTGCTATTTTGTTTATTTATTTTGATACGCATTACATGATTATATATGTATTTTGTACATATTTTTTTATACGTATTTACATTACTTAATGTGTATTTTGTTTATATATTTTTAAAGAAATTTACGTTATTATATGTATTTGTATAAATATTTTGATACAAATTTACATTATTTTATGTATTTTGTATATACATATCAATTGAAATTTAGCTTATTTTATCTTTATTTAGTATATATATTTTCAAACTAATTTAATAACTTCTGTGTATTTTTGTATATAGTTTTATAAAAATTTACGTTATTTTATGTGTATTTTGTATATTTATATTTATACAAATACACATTCTTTTATTGGTATTCTGTTTATTTATTTTGATAGGAATTTACATTATTTTATGTGTATTTTGTATATATATTTTTATAGAAATCTATGTTATTTCATGTGTATTCGTATATATATTTTGAAACAAATTTATATTGTTTTATATGTATTTTGCATATCTATTTCAATACAAATTTACCTTATTGTATGTGCATTTTGTATATTTATTGGAATACAAATTTAAATATTTTATGTGTATTTTGTTATATATATTTTTATGAAATCTTTATTTTATTTACATTGTTTTTTTGTATTTATTTCATACAAATTTACATTGTTTTATTAATATTCTGTGTATTTATTTCGATACGATTTTAAAATATTCTATTTGTGTTTTTTATATTTTTTATACATTATTTATTTAAGGTGACGGGAATTCCCGCTCGGGCGGAAGCGTCGGTGAGTTCCTGCCTTCCGACGCGCACAGCTTCAAAAAATAGCACCTCTTCCCAACATCATATCTATGCCGTGCTGCGACGTAGACACTTCAAATTTATTTAATCGTGGAGAGGAAGGATTGGCGATGAAAAAAACAATATAAATTATTATGTTTTCGTTTGAAATTGCCACACAGGGCATTGATGAAAGACACCTATTTTACAAAATCTATCAGCACCGCCCGCGCGGTGCGAGGACGACAATAGTCCTCTAGCCCGACGCTTATGGGTTAATGTGTATTTTGTTTATATATTTCATACAAATTTACGTTATTTTATGTGTATTTGTTTATATATTTTTATTCAAATTTACATTATTTTAAGTGTATTATGTATATGTATTTCAATACAAATTTACCTAATTTTATGTGTATTTTGTATATTTATTTTCATACAAATTTAAATTATTTTTGTGTATTTTTGTATAGAGGTTTATACAAATTTACAATATTATTGATATTTTGTTTATTTATTTTGACACGAATTTACATTATTTAATGTGTATTGTGTATATATATTTTTATTCGTATTTACATCATTTCAGGTGTGTTTTGTGTATATATTTCTATAGAAATCTACGTTATTTTATGTGTATTCGTATATATATTTTGAAACAAATTTACATTTTTTTATGTGTATTTTGCATATTCTTTAAATACAAATTAACCTTATTGTATGTGCATTTTGTATATTAATTTTAATACAAATTTAATTATTCTATGTGTATTTTTGTATATGTATTGTTATAAAAATATGCTTTATTTTATTGATATTTTGCATCTTTATTTGCATACAAATTTACATTATTTTATTGATATTCTGTGTATTTATTTTTACCCGATTTTACATTATTCTATGTATATTTTGTATATATATTTTATACAAATGTACGTTATTTTATGTGAATTTGTTTTCATTTCATACAAATTTACATTATTTAATGTGTATTTTGTACATGTATTTAAATTCAAATTTAACTAATCATATATGTATTTTGTATATTTATTTTTATACAAATTGAAATTAGTTTTGTGTATTTTTGTATATTTTTAAATACAAATTTTCGTAATTTCATGTGTATTTTGTATATCTATTTTCCTACAGATATACATTCTTTTATCATAATTTTGTTTATTTATTTTGATACGAATTTACATTATTTTAGGTGTATTTGATATATATATTTTTATACTTATTTACATTATTTCATATGTATTTTGAATACATATTTTCATAGAAATTTACTCTATTTTATGTGTATTCGTATATATATTTTGATACAATTTTTCATTATTTATGTGTATTTTGCATATCTATTTCAAATACAAATTTTCTTTATTGTATGTGCCTTTTTGTATTATTTTTTTTTGTCTAAATTTAATTTTTTTGTGTATGCTTTTGTATATATATTTTAATACAAATTTATATTTTTATGTGTATTTGTATATATATTTTCATAGAAATTTATATTTTTTATGTGTATTTTGTACATATATTTCATCACAAATTTACCTTATTTATTGTTTATTTTATATATTTACTTCATTCAATTTTAAATTATTTTATGTGTATACTTGTATTTGTATTTAGGTTATTTTATGTGTATTTTCTATTTATTTTTTCATCCAAAATTCCATTATTTTATTGGTATTTTGTCAATTTAATTCGATACGAATTTAGATTATTTCTTATGTATTTTGTATACATATTTTTATACGCATGTACATTATTTAATGTGTTTTATATATATATATATATATATATATATATATATATATATATATATATATATATATATATATATATATATATATATATATATATATATATATATATATATATATTTTTTTTCTTTTTAGGAAAATTTACTTTATTTAATGTGCTTTTTTGTACATATATTTTTATAGAAATTTGGGTTATTTTATGTGTATTTTGCATATGTTTTCTCATACAAATTTACATTATTTTATTGGAATCTTGTTTATTTATTTTGATACGAATTTCATTATGATATGTGTATTTTCTACAAATTTTTTATACGTATTTACATTATTTAATTAGTATTTTGTTTATATATTTTTATACAAATTTACTTTATTATATGTGTATTTTTATAAATATTTCGATACAAATTTACACTATTTTATGTATTTTGTATATATATTTCAATTCAAATTTAGCTTATTTTATGTGTATTTTGTATATCTATTTTCATACAAATTTAATTACTTTTTTGTATTTTTGTGTAAAGTTTTATACAAATTTACGTTATTTAATGTGTATTTTGTATATTTATATTTATACAAATACATATTCTTTTATTGGTATTTTGTTCATTTATTTTGATACGTATTTACATTATTTTATGTGTATTTTGTAAATTTTTTTTATACGTATATACTTAATTTTATGTGTATTTCGTATATATATATTTTTATAGAAATCTACCTTATTTTATGTGTATTCATATGTATATTTTGAAACAAATTTACATTGTTTATATGTATTTTGCATAATTTATCTATTTCAATACAGATTTACCTTATTGTATGTGCAGTTTGTATATTTATTTTAATACAAATTCAATTATTTTATGTGTATTTTGGTATATATATTTTTATAAAAAATGCGTTATTTTATGTTTATTTTGCTTCTTAATTTTCATACAAATTTACATTATTTTATTAACATTGTGTATTTATTTTGATACGATTTTACATTATTCTCTGTGTTTTGTATATATTTTTTATATATATTTACATTATTTAATATGTATTTTGTATATATATTTTATACAAATTTACATTATTTTAAGTGTATTTGTTTATATATTTTCATTCAAATTTACATTATTTTAAGTATATTTTGTATATGTATTTAAATACAAATTTACCTAATTTTATGTGTATTTTTTATATTTATTTTCATGCAAATTTAAATTATTGTTGTGTATTTTTTTATATAGTTTTATACAAATTTAGGTTATTTCATGTGTATTTTCTATATCTATTTTCATAAAAATACACATTCTTTTATTGAAATTTTGTTTATTTATTTTGACGCGAATTTACATTATTTAATGTGTATTTTGTATATATATTTTTATACGTATTTACATAATTTCATATGTATTTTGTATATATATTTCTATAGAAATCTACGTTATTTTATGTGTATTCGTATATATATTTTGAAAAAAATTAATATTGTTTTATTTTTATTTTGCATATTTTTTCAATACAAATTTACCTTATTGTATGTGCATTTTGTATATTAATTTTAATACAAATTTAATTATTCTATGTCTATTTTTGTATATGTATTTTTATTAAAATATGCTTTATTTTATGGGTATTTTGCATCTTTATTTTCATACATATTTACATTGTTTTATTGATATTCTGTGTATTTATTTTGATTCGATTTTACAATATTCTATGTGTATTTTATATATATATATATATATATATATATATATATACTTTATGTGTATTTTAATTCTATACAAATTTACATTATTTTATGTGTATTTTGTACATGTATTTAAATACAAATTTAACTGATTATATGTGTATTTTGTATATCTATTTTCATACAAATTGAAATTATTTTTGTGTATTTTTGTATATATTTTTCTATAAATTTTCGTTAATTTATGTGTATTTTGTATATTTATTTTCCTACAAATATACATTCTTTAATCGGAATTTTGTTTATTTATTTTGATACGAACTTACATTATTTGAGGTATATTTGGTATATATATTTTTATACTTATTTACTTCATTTTATATGTATATTGTATGTATATTTTCATAGAAATTTACTATATTTTATGAGTATTCGTATATATATTTTGATACAAATTTACATTATTGATGTGTATTTTGCATATCTATTTCAATACAAATTTACTTTATATTATGTGCATTTTGTATATTTACTTTAATACAAATTTAATTATCTTATATGTATTTTTGTATATATATTTTTATACAAATGTGTTATTATGTGGGTATTTTGCATCTTTATTTTCATACAAATTTACATTATTTTATTGATATTCTGGTTATTTATTTTGATACGATTTAACATTATTTCATGAGTATTTTATATATATTTTTTTTATACATATTTAGAATATTTAATGTATATTTTGTATATATATTTTATCCAAATTTTCGTTTTTTTATTTGTATTTGTTTATATATTTTCATACAAATTTACATTATTTTATGTGTGTTTTGTATATGTATTTCAATACAAATTTGCCTAACTTTATGTTTATTTTGCTTATCTATTTTCAAACAAATTTAAATTATTTTGTGTATTTTTGTATATATTTTTATACAAATTTTAGTTATTTTATTTGTATTTTGTATATATATTTTCCTACAAACATACATTCTTTTATTGGAATTTTGTTTATTTATTTTGATACGAATTTACATTCTTTTATGAGTATTTTGTATATATATTTTTCTACGTATTTACATTTTTTATGTGTATTTTGTATATATATTTTCATAAAAATTTACGTTATTTTATTGAGTGTATTCCTATATATTTTGATACAAATTTTAAACAAATTCATGTTATTTTATGTGTATTTGTATATATATTTTCATACAAATTTACATTGCTTTATGTGTATTTCTACATATATTTCAATTCAAATTTACCTTATTTTATGTTTATTTTGTATATTTATTTCATTCAATTTTAAATTATTTTATGTGTATATTTGTATTTGTATTTAGGTTATTTTATATGCATTTTCTATATATATTTTCATCCAAAATTACATTATTTTATTGGTATTTTGATAATTTAATTCGATACGAATTTAGATTATTTCATAGGTATTTTGTATGCATATTTTTATACGCATTTATATTATTTAATATGTGTTTTGTATATATATTTTTATACAAATTTACTTTATTTGATGTGCATTTTTGTACATTTATTTTTATTGAAATTTGCATTATTTATGTGTATTTTGTATATGTTTTCTCATATTAATTTAAATTATTTTATTGGTATTTTGTTTATTTATTTTAATTCGAATTACATGATTATTTGTGTATTTTGTACATAATTTTTTATACGTCTTTACATTATTTAATATATATTTTGTTTATATATTCTTATGCAAATTTACGTTATTATTTGAGTATTTGCATAAGTATTTTGATATAAATTTATATTTTTTTATGTATTTTGTATATATATTTCAATTCAAATTTAGCTTTTTTTATGTGTATTTTGTATATCTATTTTCATACAAATTTAACTACTTCTTTGTATTTTTGTATATAGTTTTATATAAATTTACATTATTTTATGTGTATTTTTTATATTTATATTTATAGAAACACACATTCGTTTATTAGTATTTTGTTTATTTATTTTGATACGAGTTTACATTATTTTGTATGTATTTTGTATACATTTTTTTATACGTATTTTCTTCATTTTATGTGTATTTTGTATATATATTTTTATAGAAATCTACGTTATTTTATGTGTATTCCTATATATATTTTGAAAGAAATTTACATTGTTTTATATGTTTTTTGCATATCTATTTCAATACAAATTTACCTTATTGTATGTGCATATTCAATATTTATTTTAATACAAATTGAAATATTTTATGTTTTCGTATACATATTTTTTATAAAAAATGCATTATTTTATTGGTATTTTGCATCTTAATTTTCATTCAAACTTACATTATTTTATTAATATTCTGTGTATTTATTTTGATACGATTCTACATTATTCTATTTGTGTTTTGTATATATTTTTTTATACATATTTACATTGTTTAATGTGTATTTTGTATATATATTTGACACAAATTTTCGTTATTTAAGTGTATATGTTTATGTATTTTCATTCAAATTTACATTATTTTTTGTGTATTTTGTATATATATTTTCATACAAATTTAAATTATTTTTGTGCATTTTTGTATATAGTTTTTTACAAATTTAGGTTATTTTATGTGTATTTTGTATATCTATTTTCATACAAATACATATTCTTTTTTTGATATTTTTTTTTTCATGCGAATTTACATTATTTAATGTGTATTTTGTATAAATATTTTTATACGTATTTCCATCATTTCATGTGGATTTTGTATATATATTTCTGTTAAAATCTACGTTATTTTATGTGTGTTCGTGTATATGTTTTGAAACAAATTTACATTGTTTTATAAGTGTTTTGCATATCTATTTCAATACAAATTTCTCATATTGTATATGCATTTTGTATTTTTATTTTAATGCAAATTTAATTATTTGATGTGTATTTCTGTATATATGTTTTTATAAAAATATGCTTTTTCTATGGGTATTTTGCATCTTTATTTTCAAACAAATTTACATTATTTTATTGATATTCTGTGTATTTATTTTGATACGATTTTACATTGTTCTATGTGCATTTTGTATATATTTTATTTTACATATTTACATTATTTAATGTGCATTTTCTATATATATTTGACACAAACATACGTTACTTTATGTCTATTTGTATATATATTTCAACTCAAATTTACATTATTTAATGTGAATTTTGTATATATATTTATACAAATTTACGTAATTTATGTGTATTTTGTATATCTATTTTCATACAAATTTAAATTATTTTTGTGTATTTTTATATATATATTTTTTTTTAATTTTATTTATTTTATATGTATTTTGTATATTTATTTTCCTACAAATATACATTCTTTTATTGGAATTTTGTTTATTTATTTTGATACGAATTTACCTAATTTTACGTGTATTTTGTATATATATTTTTATACGTATTTACAACATTTTATGTGTATTTTTTATATATATTTTCATAGAAATTTACGTTATTTTGTGTTTTCGTATATATATTTTAATACAAATTTACATTATTTGATGTGTATTTTGCATATCTATTTCAATACAAATTTACCTTATTGTATATATTTGTATATATTTGTATATATTTGTATAATACAAATATGCGTTATTATATGGGTATTTTGCATCTTTATTTTCATAGAAATTTCGATTATTTTATTGATATTCTGCTCATTTATTTTGATATGATTTTACATTATTCTATGTGTATTTTGCATATTTTTTTTTATACACTTTTCCTTAATTTAATATGTATTATGTATATATATTTTATACAAATTTACATTACCTTACGTTACGTTACGTTACGTGTATTTGTTAATATATGTTGACACAAATTTACAATATCTTATGGGTATTTTGTATATATATTTCAAAAGAAATTTACCTAATTTTATTTGTATTTTGTATATCTATTTTCATACAAATTCAAATTATTTCTGGGTGTTTTTGAATATAATTTAATACAAATTTTACTTATGTGATGTGTATTTTGTAAATTTATTTTCATTCAAATATACATTATTTTATTGGTATTTTGTTGATTTATTTTGATACGAATTTACATTATTTTATATGTACTTTGTATATATATTTTTATACAATGTAAATTTGTATGAAAATAAAGATTTAAAATACCCATAAAATAAAGCATATTTTAAAAAAAAATACATATACAAAAATACACATAGAATAATTAAATTTGTATTAAAATTAATATACAAAATGCACATACAATAAGGTAAATTTGTGTTGAAAAAGTATGCAAAATACACAAAAAACAATGTAAATTTGTATCAAAATATATATACGAATACAAATAAAATAACGTAGATTTCTATAGAAATATATATACAAAATACATATGAAATGACGTAAATCAGTATAAAAATAGATATACAAAATACACATTAAATAATGTAAATTCCTGTCAAAATAAATGAGCAAAATATCAATAAAATAATGTGTATTTGTATGAAAATAGATATACAAAATACACATAAAATAACCTAAATTTGTATAAAACTATATACATAAATACACAAAAAATAATTTAAATTTGTATGAAAATAAATATTCAAAATACACATAAAATTACGTAAATTTGTATTGAAATATATATACAAAATACATAAAATAATGTAAATTTGAATGAAAATATATAAACAAATACACTTAAAATAACGTAAATTTATATATATATATATATATATATATATATATATATATATATATATATATATATATATATATATATATATATCGTATCAAAATAAATACAAAATATTAATAAAATAATGTAAATTTGTGTGAAAATTAAGATGGAAGATAAATATAAAATATACATAAAATTAAATATGTAAATATATATATATATATATATATATATATATATATATATATATATATATATATATATATATATATATATATATATATATATATATATATATATATATATATATATATATATATATATATATATATATATATATATATATATATATATATATATATATATATATATATATATATATACAATAAACACAATAAATAATGTCTGTGTCAAAATAAATAAACAAAATATTAAAAATATGTATTTGTATGAAGATAAATATACAATACACAAAAAAACAAATTTGAATAAAACTATATACAAAAATAAACAAAAATAATTTAAATTTGTATGAAAATAAGTATACAAAATACACATAAAATTAGGTAAATTTGTATTAAAATACATATACAAAATACACATAAAATAATAATTAAATTTGAATGAAAATATATAAACAAATACACTTAAAATAACGTAAATTTGTATAAAATATAGATACAAAATACACATTAAATAGTGTAAATATGTATAAAAAAGTATATACAAAATATAAATAAAATAATGTAAAATTGTATCAAAATAAATACACAGAATGCTAATGAAATAATGTAAATTTGTATGTAAATTAAGATGCAAAATACCCATAAAATAACGCATTTTTTTATAAAAATATATATACCAAAATACACATTAAATATTTGAATTTGTATTAAAATATATATACAAAATGCACATACAATAAGGTAAATTTGTATTGAAGTAGATATGTAAAATACATATAAAACAATGTAAATTTGTTTCAAAATATATATACGAATACACATAAAATAACGTAGATTTCTATAAAAATATATATACAAAATTCACATAAAATTAATTAAATACGTATAAAAAAATGCATACAAAATACACATCAGATAATGTAAATTCGTATCAAAATAAATAAACAAAATACCAATAAAAGAATGTGTATTTGTATAAATATAAATATACAAAATACACATAAAATAACGTAAATTTGTATATAACTATATACAAAAATACACAAAAGTAATTAAATTTGAATGAAAATAGATATACAAAGTACAGATAATATAAGCTAAATTTGAATTGAAATATATATATACAAAATACATAAAATAATGTAAATTTGTATCAAAATATTTATACAAATACACATATAATAACGTAAATTTTTATAAAAATATATAAACAAAATACTCATTAAATAATATAAATACGTATAAAAAATATGTACAAAATACACATATAATAATATAATTCGTGTCAAAATAAATAAACAAAATACCAATAAAATCATGTAAATTTGTATGAGAAAACATATACAAAATACACATAAAATAACGCAAATTTCTTTAAAAATATATGTACAAAAATGCACATAAAATAAACTAAATTTGCATAAAAATATATATACAAAACACACATTAAATAATGTTAATGGGTTTAAAAATATGTATACAAAATACCTATCAAATAACCTAAATTCGTATCGAATTAAATTAACAAAATAATGTAATTTTGGATGAAAATATATATAGAAAATACACATAAAATAACCTAAATACAAATACAAATATACACATGAAATGATTTAAAATTGAATGATATTAATATACAAAATAAACATAAAATAAGGTAAATTTGTAATAAAATATATGTACAAAATACGGATAAAATAATGTAAATTTGTATAAAAATATATATTCAAAATAAACATTAAATAATGTAAATGAGTATAAAAATATATATACAAAGTACATATAAAATAATGTAAATTTGTATAAATAAACAAAATACCAATAAAATAATATATATTTGAATGAAAATAGATTTACAAAATACACATAACATAAGTGAAATTTGTCATGAAATGTATACAAAAATACCCAGAAATAATTTGAATTTATATGAAAATAGATATACAAAATACACATAAAACTAGGTAAATTTCTTTTGAAATATATATACAAAATACCCATCAAAATATGGTAAATTGGTGTCAAAATATATCAACAAATACACCAAAAATAACGTAAATTTGTATAAAATATATTACAAAATACACATTAAATAATGGAAAAGTGTATAAAAATATATATACAAAATACACATAGAATAATGTAAAATCGAATCAAAATAAATGAACAGAATATCAATAAAATAATAAAAATTTCTATGAAAATAAAGATGCAAAATACCCATAAAATAACGCATGTTTGTATAAAAATATATATACAAAAATACACATAAAATAATTAAATTTGTATAAAAATAGATATACAAAATGCACATATAATAAGATAAATTTGTATTGAAATAGATATGCAAAATACACATCAAATAATGTAAATTTGTATTAAAATATATATACGAAAACACATAAAATAACGAAAATTTCTATGAAAATATATATAAAAAATACACACAAAATGATGTAAATACGTATACAAAAATAAATACAAAATACACATAAAATAATGTAAACTCGTGCTAAAATAAATAAACAAAATACCAATAGAAGAATATGAATTTGTATGAAAATAAATATACAAAATACACATTAAATAACGTAAATTTGTATCAAACTATATACAAAAATACACAAAATTAATTTAAATTTGTATGAAAATAGATATACAAAATATATAAAAAGTAAACTAAATTTCTATTGAAATATATATAAAAAAAAACATAGAATAATGTATATTTGTATCAAAATAATTAAACAAATACGCATAAAATAACGTAAATTTGTTTTAAAATATATAAACAAAATACACATTAAATAATGAAAATACGTATACAAAATATATACAAAATACACATATAATAATGTAAAATCGTATCAAAATATATAAACAAAATAATAATAAAAAAAATGTAAATTTGTATGAGAAAATATATACAAAATACGCATGAAATAACGCAAATTTCTATAAAAAATATATGTACAAAAACGCACATTAAATACTTTAAATTTGTATGAAAATAAATAAATAAAATACACATAAAATAAGGAAAAATTGTAATAAAAAAAATACAGAATACACTTAAAATAATGTAAATTTGTATAAAAACAACAACACAAATGCACATAAAATAAAGTAAAATTGTATAAAAAATATATATTCAAAACACACGTTAAATAATGTAAATGCGTATAAAAATATGTATAGAAAATACACATGAAATAATCTAAACTCGTATCGAAATAAATGAACAAAATACCGATAAAATGATGTAATTTTGAATGAAAATATATATAGAAAATACACATAAAATAACGTAAATACAAATGAATATATACACATAAAATAATTTGAATTTGAATGAAAATAAATATAAAAATAAACATAAAATAAGGCAAATTTGTTATGAAATATATATACAAAATACACATAAAATAATGTAGATTTGTTTTAAAATATATATACGAATACACATAAAATAACGTAGATTTCTATAGAAATATATATATACAAAATACACATGAAATGATGTAAATACGTATAAAAATATATACACAAAATACACATTAAATAATGTAAATTCGTGTCAAAATAAATGAACAAAATATCAATAAAAGAATGTGTATTTGTATGAAAATACATATACATATAAAATACATATAAAATGATGTAAATAAGTATAAAAATATATACATCAAATACACCTAAAATAATGTAAATTCGTATCAAAATAAATAAACAAAATTCCAATAAAAGAACGTATATTTGTAAGAAAATAAATATTCAAAATACACATAAAATTACGAAAATTTGTATAAAAATATATACAAAAATACAAAAAATTAATTTCAATTTGTATGAAAATAGATATACAAAATACACATATAATTAGTTAAATTTGTATTTAAATACATGTACACAATACACATAAAATGATGTAGATTTGTATGAAATGAAAACAAATTCACATAAAATAACGTACATTTGTATAAAATATATATACAAAATATACATAGAATAATGTAAAATCGTATCAAAATAAATACACAGAATATCAATAAAATAATGTAAATTTTATGAAGAAAAAAGATGCAAAATACCCATAAAATAAAGCATATTTTTATAAAAATACAAATACAAAAATAAGCATAGAATAATTAACTTTGTATTAAAATTAATATACAAAATGCACATACAATAAGTAAAATTTCTATTGAAAGAATATACAAAATACACATAAAACAATGTAAATTTGTTTCAAAATACATATACATAAAATAACGTAGATTTCTATATAAATATATATACAAAATACACATGAAATGACGTAAATACGTATAAAAATATATATACACAATACACATAAATTAATGTAAACTCGTGTCAAAATAAATAAACAAAATATCAATAAAAGAATGTGTATTTGTATGAAAATAGATATACAAAATACACATAAAATATTGTAAAATTGTATAAAACTTTACAAAAATACACAAAAAATAATTTAAATTTGTATGAAAATAAATACCAAAATACACATAAAATAATGTAAATTTGAATGAAAATATATAAACAAATACACTTAAAATAACGTAAATTTGTATGAAATATATATACAAAATACACATTAAATAATATAAATATGTATAAAAAATATATACAAAACACAAATAGAATAATGTAAAATAGTATCAAAATAAATACACAGAATATTAATAAAATAATGTAAATTTGTATGAAAATAAAGATGCAAAATACCCGTAAAATAACGCATTTTTTAAAAAAATATACATACCAAAATACACATAAAATATTTAAATTTGTATAAAAATAATTATACAAAATGCACATACAATAAGGTAAATTTTTATTGAAATAGATATGCAAGATACATATAAAACAATGTAAATTTGTTTCAATATATATATAAAAAAAAATAAAAAATAACGTAGATATATATATATATATATATATATATATATATATATATATATATATATATATATATATATATATATATATATATATATATATATATATATATATATATATATATATATATATATATATATACACATTAAATGAAGTAAATACGTATAAGAAAATGTATTCAAAATACACATAAAATAATGTAAAATTACATAAAACTATATACAAAAATAAACAAAATAGTTAAATTTGTATGAAAATAGATATACAAATGACACATAACATAAACTAAACTTGAATTGATATAAATATACAAAATACATAAAATTATGTAAATTTGTATCAAAATATTTATTCAAATACACATATATTAACGTAAATTTGTAAAAAAATATTTAAACAAAATACACATTAAACAATGTAAATACGTATAAAAATATGTACGTAATGTAGAAATTTATAAAAATAAAGATGCAAAATACCCATAAAATAGCACATATTTAAAAAAAATATATATACAAAAATACATATAAAATAATTAAATTTGTATTAAAAAAATATACAAAATACACATACAATAAGTTAAATTTGTATTGAAATAGATATGGAAAATAAACATAAAATAATGTAAATTTGTATCAAAATATATACGAATACACACAATAAAATAACGTAAATTTTATGAAAATATATATACAAAATACACATAAAATAATGCAAATACGGAGAAAATATATATACAAAATACACATAAAATAAAATAAATTCGTATCAAAATAAATAAACAAAATTTTACTAAAATATATATACAAAATACAAATGAAATAACTAAAATTTGTATAAAAATATATACAAAAATACACAAAAATAATTTAAATTTGTTTGAAAATAGATATGCAAAATACCCATAAAATTAGGCAAATTTGTATTGAAATACATATACAAAATACACATAAAATAATGTAAATTTGTATGAAAATATATAAACAAATACACATAAAATAACGTAAATTTCCAAAAAATATATATACAAAATATACATTAAATAATGTAAATATGTATAAAAATATATATACAAAACACACATAGAATAATGTAAAATCGTATCAAAATAAATAAACAGAATATCAATAAAATAATGTAAATTTGTATGAAAATACAGTTGCAAAATACCCATATAATAACGCATATTTGTTTAAAAATATACCTAAAAATACAGATAAAATAATTAAATTTGTATTAAAATATATATACAAAAGGCATATACAATAAAGAAAATTTGCATTGAAATAGATATGCAAAATACACATAAATAATGTAAATTTGAATGAAAATATATATACGAATACACATAAAATAGAGTAAATTTCTATGAAAATATATACTCAAAATGCATATAAAATGATGTAAATAAGTATAAATATATATATATCAAATACACCTAAAATAATGTTTATTCGTATCAAAATAAATAAACAAAATTCCGATTAAAGAATGTATATTTATAAGAAAATAAATATAGTAAATACACATAAAATTACGAAAATTTGTATAAAAATATATACAAAAATACACAAAATTAATTTCAATTTGTATGAAAATAGATATACAAAATACACTTAATTGGTTATATTTGTATTTAAATACAAGTACAAAATACACATAAAATGTTGTAAATTTGTATGAAATGTAAACAAATTTACATAAAATAACGTACATTTGTATATAATATATATACAAAATATACATAGAATAATGTAAAATCGTATCAAAATAAATACACAGAATATCAATAAAATAATGTAAATTTGTATGAAAATAAAGATGCAAAATACCCATAAAATAAAACTTTTTTTTTTAAAAATACATATACAAAAACACACATAGAATAATTAAATTTGTATTAAAATTAATATACAGAATCCACATACAATAAGGTAAATTTGTATTGAAAGAATATGCAAAATACACATGAAACAATGTAAATTTGTTTCAAAATATATATACGAATACACATAAAATAGCGTAGATTTCTATAGAAATACATATACAAAATACACATGAAATGATGTAAAAACGTATAAGAATATATATATACAATACACATTAAACAATGTAAATTCGTGTCAAAATAAATAAACAAAATATCAATAAAAGAATGTGTATTTGTATGAAAATAGATATACAAAATACACATAAAATATTGTAATTTTGTATAAAACTCTATACAAAAATACACAAAAAATAATTTAAATTTGTATGAAAATAAATATACAAAATACATATAAAATGAGGTAAAGTTGTATTGAAATACATATACAAAATACACATAAAATAATGTAAATTTGAATGAAAATATATAAACAAATGCACTTAAAATAACGTAAATTTGTATGAAATATATATACAAAATATACATTAAATAATGTAAATATGTATAAAAAAATATATACAAAACACCAATTGAATAATGTAAAATAGTATCAAAATAAATACACAGAATATTAATAAAATAATGTAAATTTGTATGAAAATAAAGATGCAAAATACCCATAAAATAACGTATTTTTAAAAAAAAAATATATATACCAAAATACACATAAAATATTAAAATTTGTATTAAAATAAATATTCAAAATTCACATACAATAAGGTAAATTTGTATTGAAATAGATATGCAAAATACATATAAAACATTATAAATTTGTTTCAAAATATATATACGAATACACATAAAATAACGTAGATTTCTATAAAAATATATATACAAAATACACATAATGAAGTAAATACGTATAAAAAAACGTATACAAAATACACATAAAATAATGTAAATTCGTATAAAAATAGATAAACAAAATACCAATAAAAGAATGTGTATTTGTATAAATAAATATAAAAAATGTCAATTTGTTTCAAAATATATATACGAGTAAACATAAAATTACGTAGATTTCTATCAAAATATATATACAAAATACACTTAAAATAAGGTAAACTCGTCTGAAATTCAATAAACTAAATTTCAATAGAAGAATGTATATATGTAGGAAAATATATATACAAAATTATATATAAAATACACAAAAATTATTACAATTTGTATGGAAATAGATATACAAAATACACATAAAATTTGGTAAGTTTGTATTGAAATACATATAAAAAATACACATAAAATAATGTAAATTTGTATGAAAATATATAAACAAATAGACATAAAGTAACATATATTTGTATAAAATATATATAGAAAATGCACATTAAATAATGTAAATATGTAAAATAAAATACATACAAAATACACATAGAATAATGTAAAATCGTATCGAAATAAATACACAGAATATCAATAAAATAATGTAAATTTGTATGAAAATAAAGATGCAAAATACCCATAAAAAAAGCATATTTTTATAAAAATATGTATGCAAAAACACACATCAAATAATTAAATTTGTATTAAAACGAATATACAAAATGCACATACAATATGGTAAATTTGTATTAAAATAGATATGCAAAACACACATAAAACAATGTAAATTTATATCAAAATATATATACGAATACACAAAAAAAAGTAAATTTCTATAAAAATATATATAAAAAATACATACAAAAATACACAAAAATAATTACAATTTGTATGGAAATAGATATACAAAATACACGTAAAATTTGGTAAATTTGTATTGAAATACATATACAAAATACACATAAAATAATGTAAATTTGTATGAAAATATATAAACAAATAGACATAAAGTAACATATATTTGTATAAAATATATATAGAATATGCACATTAAATAATGTAAATATGTAAAATAAAATACATACAAAATACACATAGAATAATGTAAAATCGTATCGAAATAAATACACAGAATATCAATAAAATAATGTAAATTTGTATGAAAATAAAGATGCAAAATACCCATAAAAAAAGCTTATTTTTATAAGAATATGTATACAAAAACACACATCAAATAATTAAATTTGTATTAAAACGAATATACAAAATGCACATACAATATGGTAAATTTGTATTAAAATAAATATGCAAAACACACATAAAACAATGTAAATTTATTTCAAAATATATATACGAATACACATAAAAAAAAGTAAATTTCTATAAAAATATATATAGAAAATACATACAAAAATACGCAAAAATAATTTAAATTTGTATGAAAATAAATATACAAAATAAACATAAAATTAGGTAGATTTGAATTTAAATACATATACAAAATACACATAAAAGAATGTAAATTTGAATGAAAATATATAAACAAATACACTTTAAATATCGTAAAATTGTATGAAATATATATACAAAATACACATTAAATAATGCAGATATGTATGAAAAAAATATATACCAAACACAAATAGAATAGTGTAAAATCGTATCAAAATAAATACACAGAATATTAATAAAATAATGTAAATTTGCATGAAAATAAAGATGCAAAATACCTATAAAATAACGCATTTTTTTAATATATATATATACCAAAATACACATAAAATATTGAAATTTGTATTAAAATAAATATAAAAAATGCACATTTATTAAGGTAAATTTGTATTGAAATAGTTATGCAAAATACATATAAAACAATGTAAATTTGTTTCAATATATATATACGAATACAGAAAATAATATATATATATATATATATATATATATATATATATATATATATATATATATATATATATATATATATATATATATATATATATATATATATATATATATATATATATATATATATATACAAAATACATATAAAATGAAGTAAATACGGATAAAAAAATGTATACAAAATACACATATAAATTTGTATGAAAATATTTATACAAATACACATAAGATAATATGAATTTGTATGAAATTTGTATCAAAATATATACGAATACACACAATAAAATAACGTAAATTTTTATGAACATGTATATACAAAATACACATAAAATAATTCAAATACGTAGAAAAATATATATATAAAAATACACATAAAATAATGTAAATTCGTATCAAAATAAATAAAGAAAATTCCAATAAAAAAATGTATATTTCTAGGAAAATATATATATATATATATATATATATATATATATATATATTTATATATATATATATATATATATATATATATATATATATATATATATACAAAATACAAATAAAATAACTAAAATTTGTATAAAAATATATACAAAAATACACAAAAATAAATTAAATTTGTTTGAAAATAGATATGCAAAATACACATAAAATTAGGCAAATTTGTATTGAAATACATATACAAAATACACATAAAATAATGTAAATTTGTATGAAAATATATAAACAAATACACATAAAATAACGTAAATTTGGATAAAATATATATACAAAATAAACATTAAATAATGTAAATATGTATAAAAAAATATATACAAAATACACATAGAATAATGTTAAATCGTATCAAAATAAATAAACAGAATATCAATAAAATAATGTAAATTTGTATGAAA
This sequence comes from Eriocheir sinensis, assembly GCF_024679095.1. NCBI lineage: Eukaryota > Metazoa > Arthropoda > Malacostraca > Decapoda > Varunidae > Eriocheir > Eriocheir sinensis. The sequence goes on along the minus strand of NC_066510.1, from coordinate 5,253,246 downwards.
ATAAAGATGCAAAATACCCATATAATAACGCATATTTGCATAAAAATATATATACAAAAATACACATAAAATAATTTAATTTGTATTAAAATAAATATACAAAATGCACATACAATAAAGTAAATTTGTATTGAAATAGATATGCAAAATACACATAAATAATGTAAATATGTATTAAAATATATATACGAATACACATAAAATAGAGTAAATTTCTATGAAAATATACGTACAATATACATATAAAATGATATTATATAGTTATAAAAATATATATACCAAATACACCTAAAATAATGTAAATTTGTATCAAAATAAATAAACAAAATTCCGATAAAAGAACTTATATTTGTAGGAAAGTAAATATACAAAATATACATAAAATAGCGAAAATTTGTATAAAAATATATACAAAAAAAAAATTAGTTCACTTTGTATGAAATTAGATAAACAAAATACACATATAATTAGTTAAATTTGTATTTAAATACATGTACAAAATACACATAAAATGAAAACAAATACACATAAAATAACGGACATTTGTATAAAATATATATACAAAATACGCATAGAATAATGTAAAATCCTATTAAAATAAATACACATAATATCAATAAAATAATGTAAATTTGTATGAAAATAAAGATGCAAAATACCCATAAAATAAAGCATATTTTTATAAAAATACAAATACCAAAATAGACATAGAATAATCAAATTTGTATTAAAATTAATATACAAAATGCACATACAATAAGGTAATTTTGTATTGAAAAAATATGAAAATACACATAAAACAGTGTAAATTTGTTTCAAAATATATATACGAATACACATAAAATAACGTAGATTTCTATAGAAATATATATACAAATTACACATGAAATGATGTAAATACGTATAAAAATATATATACAAAATGTACGTTAAATAATGTAAATTCGCGTCAAAATAAATAAACAAAATATCAATAAAAGAATGTGTATTTGTATTTGTAAATAGATATACAAAATACACATAAAATAACCTAGATTTGTATAACACTATATACAAAAATACACAAAAATAATTTAAATTTGTATGAAAATAAATATACAAAATACACATAAAATTTGGTAAATTTGTATTAAAATACATATACAAAATACACATAAAATAATGTAAATTTGAATGAAAATACATAAACAAATACACTTAAAATAACGTAGATTTGTATAAAATATATATACAAAATGCAAATTAAATAATGTATATATGTATAAAAAAAATATACAAAACACAAATAGAGTAATGTATAATCGTATCAAAATAAATATACAGAATATTAATAAAATAATATAAATTTGCATGGAAATAAAGAAGCAAAATACCTATAACATAACGCATTTTTTTTAAAAATATATATACCTAAATACACATAAAAAAATTAAATTTGTATTAAAATAAATATACAAAATACACATACAATAAGGTAAATTTGTATTGAAATAGATATGCAAAATACATATAAAACAATGTAAATTTGTTTCAAAACATAAATACGAATGTACATAAAATAACGTAGATTTCTATAAATATATATATACAAAATACACATAAAATAAAGTAAATACGAATAAAAAAATGTATACAAAATACACATAAAATAATGTGAATTCGTATCAAAATAAATAAACAAAATACCAATAAAAGAATGTGTATTTGTATAAAAATATAAATATACAAAATACACATAAAATAACGTAAATTTATATAAAACTATATACAAAAATACACAGAAGTAATTAAATTTGTATGAAAATAGATATACAAAATACACACAAAATATGCTAAATTTGAACTGAAATATATATTCAAAATACATAAAATAAAGTAAATTTGTATGAAAATATTTATACAAATACACATATAATAACGTAGATTTGTATAAAAATATTTAAACAAAATACACATTAAATAATGTAAAAACGTAAAAAAAAATTGTACATAATACACATATAATCATGTAACTCGTATCAAAATAAATAAACAAAATACCAATAAAATAATATAAATTTGTATGAGAAAACATATACAAAATACACATTAAATAACGCAAATTTATATAAAGATATATGTACAAAAATGCACATGAAATAAATTTGCATAAAAATATATCTACAAAACACACATTAGATAATGTAAATGAGTATAAAAATATGTATACAAAATACCTATAAAATAATCTAAATTCGTATCGAGTTAAATTAAGAAAATACAAATAAAATAATGTAATTTTGGATGAAAATATATATAGAAAATACACATAAAATAACCTAAATACAAATACAAATATTCACATAAAATAATTTAAAATTGAATGAAATAAATATACAAAATAAACATCAAATAAGGTAAATTTGTAATGAAATATATGTAAAAATACACATAAAATAATATAAATTTGTTTGAAAATATATATACAAATACACATAAAATAACATGAATTTGTATAAAATTTGTATCAAAATATATACGAATACACACAATAAAATAACGTATTTTTTTATGAAAATGTATATACAAAATACACATAAAATAATTTAAATACGTAGAAAAATATATATACAAAATACACATAAAATAATGTTAATTCGTATCAAAATAAATAAACAAAATTCCAATAAAAGAATGTATATTTGTAGGAAAATATATATACAAAATACAAATAAAATAACTAAAATTTGTATAAAAATATATACAGAAATACACAAAAAATAAATTAAATTTGTTTGAAAATAGATATGCAAAATACACATATTTCTATAAAAACATATATACAAAAATACACACCAAATAATTAAATTTGTATGAAAATAAATATACAAAATGCACATACAATATGATAAATTTGTATTGAAATAGATATGCAAAACACATATCAAACAATGTAAATTTGTTTCAAAATATATATACGAATACACATAAAAAAACATAAATTTCTATAAAAATACGAATAAAAAATACACATAAAATGATGTAAATACGTATAAAAATGTATATACAAAATACCTATAAAATAATGAAAATTCGTACCAAAATAAATAAACAAAATACCAATAGAAGAATGTGAATTTGTATGAAAATAAATATACAAAATAAACATAAAATAACGTAAATTTGTATAAAACTATATACAAAAATACACAAAAGTAATTTAAATTTGTATGAAAATAGATATACAAAATATACATAAAATAAACTAAATTTGTATTGAAATATATATACAAAATACATAAAATAATGTAAATTTGTATCAAAATATTTTAACAGATGCGCATAAAATAACGTAAATTTGTTTTAAAATATACAAAATACACATTAAATAATGTAAATATGTATAAAAAAATATATACAAAACACAAATAGAATAATGTAAAATCGTATCAAAATAAATACACAGAATATTAATAAAACAATGTAAATTTGTATGAAAATAAAGATGCAAAATACCCATAAAATAACGCATTTTTTATAAAAATATATATACCAAAATACACATAAAATATTTAAATTTTATTACAATAAATATACAAAATGCACATACAATAAGGTGAATTTGTAATGAAATAGATATGCAAAATACATATAAAACAATGTAAAGTTGTTTCAAAATATATATAAGAATACACATAAAATAACGTAGATTTCTATAAAAAAAAATATATACAAAATAACATAAAATGAAGTAAATACGTATAAGAAAATGTATACAAAATACACATAAAATAATGTAAACTCGTATCAAAATAAGTAAACAAAATACCAATAAAATAATGTGTATTTGTATAAATATAAATATACAAAATACAAATAAAATAACGTAAATTTGTATAAAACTATATACAAAAATACACAGAAGTAATTAAATTCGTATGAAAATAGATATACAAAATACAGATAAAATAAGCAAAATTTGAATTGAAATGTATATACAAAATACATAAAATAATGTAAATTTATAGCAAAATATTTATACAAATACATATAATAACGTAAATTTGTTTAAAAATATATAAACAAAATACACATTAAGTTATGTAAATACGTATAAAAAATATGAACAAAATACACATATAATCTTGTAATTCGTATCAAAATAAATAAACAAAATAGCAATAAAATAATGTAAATTTGTATGAGAAAACATATACAAATACATATAAAATAACGCAAATTTCTATAAAAATATATGTACAAAAATGCACATAAAATAAAGTAAATTTGCATAAAAATATAAATACAAAACACACATTAAATAATGTAAATGCGTACATAAAATAACCTAAATTTGTATAAAACTATATACAAAAGTACACTAAAATAATTTAAATTTGTATGAAAAGAAATATACAAAATACACATAAAACTAGGTAAACTTGTATTGAAATACATATACAAAATACACATAAAATAATTTAAATTTTAATGAAAATGTAGAAACAAATACACTTAAAATAACGTAAATTTGTATAATATATATATATATATATATATATATATATATATATATATATATATATATATATATATATATATATATATATATATATATATATATATATATATACAAAATAGACATTAAATAATGTAAATATGTATAAAAAAATATATACAAAACACAAATAGAATAATATAAAATCGAATCAAAATAAATACACAGAATATTAATAAAATAATGTAAATTTGAATGAAAATTAAGATGCAAAATACCCATAAAATAACGTATTTTTTTATAAAAATATATATACCAAACACACATAAAATATTTGAGTTTGTATTAAAATAAATATACAAAATGCACATACAATACGATAAATTTGTATTGAAAGAGATATGCAAAATACATATAAAACAATATAAATTAGTTTCAAAATATATCTACGAATACACATAAAATAACTTGGATTTCTATAAAAATATATATATACAAAATACAGATAAAATGAAGTAAACACGTAAAAAAAAATGTTTACAAAATACACATAAAATAATGTAAATTCGTATCAAAATAAATAAACAAAATACTAATAAAAGAATGTGTATTTGTATAAATATAAATATACAAAATACACATAAAATAACGTAAATTTATATAAAACTATATACAAAAATCCACAAAAGTAATTAGATTTGTATGAAAATAGATATACAAAATACACATAAAATAATCTAAATTTGAACTGAAATATATATATATATATATATATATATATATATATATATATATATATATATATATATATATATATATATATATATATATATATATATATATATATATATATATATATATATATATATATATATATATACAACATACATAAAATAATGTAAATTTGTATCAAAATATTTATACAAATTTGTCTAGAAATATATAAACAAAATACACATTAAATAATGTAAATACGTATAAAAAGATATGTACAAAATATACAAATAATCATGTAATTCGTATCAAAATAGATAAAATACCAATAAAATAATGTAAATTTGTATGAGAAAACATATGCAAAATACACAAAAAATAACGCAAATTTCAATAACAATATATGTACAAAAATGCACATAAAATAAAGTAAATTTGCATAAAAATAAATATACAAAACACATATTAAATAATGTAAATGCGTATAAAAATATGTACACAAAATACCTATGAAATAATCTAGATTCGTATCGAATTAAATTAACAAAATACCAATAAAATAATGTAATTTTGGATGAAAATATATATAGAAAATACACTTAAATTAACCTAAATACAAATACAAATATACACATAAAATAATTTAAAATTAAATGAAATAAATATACAAAATAAACATAAAATAAGGTAAATTTGTAATGAAATATATGTAAAAATGCACATAAAATAATGTAAATTTGTATGAAAATATATATACAAATACACATCAAATAACAAGAATTTGTATAAATTTTGTATCAAATTATATATGAATACACACAATAAAATAACGTAAATTTTTATGAAAATAGATATACAAAATACACATAAAATAATGTAAATACGTCGAAAAATATATACACAAAATACACATAAAATAATGTAAACTCGTATCAAATAAATAAACAGAATTCCAATAAAAGAATGTATATTTGTAGGAAAATATATATACAAAATACAAATAAAATAACTAAAATTTGTATAAAAATATATACAAAAATACACAAAAATAAGATAAATTTTTTTGAAAACAGATATGCAAAATACACATAAAATTAGGCAAATTTGTATTGAAATACATATACAAAACACACATAAAATAATGTAGATTTGTATGAAAATATATAAACAAATACGCTTAAAATAACGTAAGTTTGGATAAAGTATATGTACAAAATATACATTAAATAGTTTATATATGAATAAAAATATATATACAAAATATACAAAGAATAATGTAAAATCGTATCAAAATAAATAAACAGAATATCAATAAAATAATGTAAATTTGTATGAGAATAAAGATGCAAAATACCCATATAATAACGTATATTTGTATAATAATATATATACAAAAATACATATCAAAAAATTAAATTTGTATTAAAATAAATAAACAAAATGCACATACAATAAAGTCAATTTGTATTGAAATAGATATGCAAAATACACATCAATAATGTAAATTTGTATCAAAATATATATACGAATACTCATAAAATAGAGTAAAATTCTATAAAAATACACATACAAAATACATATAAAATGATGTAAATAAATATAAAAATATATATACCAAATATACCTCAAATAATGTAAACTCGTATCAAAATAAATAAACAAAATTTCGATAAATGAACGTATATTTGTAGGAAAATAAATACACAAAATACTAATAAAATAACGAGAATTTATATAAAAATATATAAAAAAATACACAAAAATTATTTCAATTTGTATGAAAATAGATATTCAAAATACACATATAATTAGTTAAATTTGTATTTAAATACATGTACAAAATACACATAAGATAATGTAAATTTGTATGAAATGAAAACAAATACACATAAAGTAACGTACATTTGAATAAAATATATATACAAAATACACAGAATAATGTAAAATCGAATTAAAATAAATACACAGAATATCAATAAAATATTGTAAATTTGTACGAAAATATAGATGCAAAATACCCATAAAATAAAGCATATTTTTATAAAAGTACATATACAAAAATACACATAAAATAATTAAATTTGTATTAAGATTAACATACAAAATGCACATACAATAAGGTAAAATTGTATTGAAAAAATATGGAAAATACACATAATACAGTGTAAATTTGTTTCAAAATATATACGAATACACATAAAATAACGTAGATTTCTATAGAAATATATATACAAAATACACATGAAATGATGTAAATACGTATAAAAATATATATACAAAATACACATTAAATAATGTAAACTCGCGTCAAAATAAATAAACAAAATATCAATAAAAGAATGTGTATTTGTATGAAAATATTTAAACAAAATACACATAAAATAATCTTTTTTTTTTAAACTATATAAAAAAAATACACAAAAATAGTTTAAATTTGTATGAAAATAAATATACAAAATAAATATAAAATTAGGTAGATTTGTATTGAAATACATATACAAAATACACTTAAATTAATGTAAATTTGAATGAAAATATATAAACAAATACACATAAAATAACGTAAATTTGTATGAAATATATATACAAAATAAACATTAAATAATGTAAATATGTATAAAAAAATATATACAAAACACAAATAGAATAATGTAAAATCGTATCAAAATATATACACAGAATATTAATAAAATAATGTAAATTTGTATGAAAATTAAGATGCAAAATACCTATAAAATAACGCATTTTTTATAAAATTATAGATACCAAAACACACATAAAATATTTGAATTTGTATTAAAATGAATATATAAAATGCACATACAATAAGGTTAATTTGTATTGAAATAGATATGCAAAATACATATAAAATAATGTAAATTTGTTTCAAAATATATATACGAATACACATAAAATAACGTAGATTTCTATAAAAATACATATACAAAATACACATAAAATTAAGTAAATACGTATAAAACAATGTATACAAAATAAACATAAAATAATGTAAATTCGTATAAATATAAATAAACAAAATACCAATAAAAGAATGTGTATTTGTATAAATATAAATATACAAAATATAAATTTGTATGAAAATTAAGATGCAAAATTACCATAAAGTAAATCATATTTTTATAAAAATACATTTACAAAAATACACATAGAATAATTAATTTTTGTATTAAAATTAATATACAAAATGCAAATACAATAAGGTAAATTTGTATTGAAAAAATATGCAAAATACACATAAAACAGTGTAAATTTGTTTCAAAATATATATACGAATACACATAAAATAACGTAGATTTCCATAGAAATATATATACAAAATACACATGAAATGATGTAAATACGTATAAAAATATATATACAAAATACACATTAAATAGTGTAAATTCATGTAAAATAAATAAACAAAATATCAATAAAAAGAATGTGTATTTGTATGAAAATAGATGTACAAAATACACATAAAATAACCGAAAATTGTATAAAACTATATACAAAAATACACAAAAATAATTTAAATTTGCATGAAAATAAAGATACAAAATACACATAAAATTAGGTAATTTTTTATTGAAATACATATACAAAATACACATAAAATAATGTAAATTTGAATAGAAATACATAAACAAATACACTTAAAATAACGTAAATTTGTATAAAATATATATACAAAATACAAATTAAATAATGTAAATATGTATAAAAAATATATACAAAACACAAATAGAATAATGTAAAATCGTATCAAAATATATACACAGAATATTAACAGAATATTAATAAAATAATGTAAATTTGAATGAAAATAAAGAATCAAAATACCCAATAAATAACAATTTTTTTATAAAAATATATATACAAATATACACATAAAAAATTAAATTTGTATTAAAATAAATATACAAAATACACATACAATAAGGTAAATTTGTATTGAAATAGATATGCAAAATACATATAAAACAATGTAACTTTGTTTCAAAATATATATACGAATACACATAAAATAACGTAGATTTCTATAAAAATAAATATACAAAATACACATAAAATGAAGTAAATACGTATAACAAAATGTATACAAAATACACATAAAATAATATAAACTCGTATCAAAATAAATAAACAAAATACCAATAAAAGTGTATTTGTATAAATATAAATATACAAAATACACATAAAATAACGTAAATTTATATAAAACTATATACAAAAATACAGAGAAGTAATTAAATTTGTATGAAAATAGATATACAAAATACACAAAAAATAGCTAAATTTGAATTGAAATATATATACAAAATTCATAAAATAAAGTAAATTTGTATCAAAATATTTATACAAATACGCATATAATAACGTAAATTTGTATAAAAATATATAAACAAAATACACATTAAATAATGTAAATACGTATAAAAAATATGTACAAAATACACATATAATCATGTAACTTGTATCAAAATAAATATACAAAATACCAATAAAATAATGTAAATTTGTATGAGAAAACATATACAAAATACACATAAAATAACGCAAATTTCTATAAAAATATATGTACAAAAATGCACATAAAATAAATCTGCATAAAAATATATATAAAAAACACACATTAGATAATGTAAATGAGTATAAAAATATGTATACAAAATACCTATGAAATAATCTAAATTCGTATCGAATTAAATTGAGAAAATACCAATAAAATAATGTAATTTTGGATGAAAATATATATAGAAAATACACATAAAATAACCTAAATACAATTACAAATATAGACATAAAATAATTTAAAATTGAAGGAAATAAATATACAAAATAAACATAAAATAAGGTAAATTTGTAATGAAATATATGTAAAAATACACATAAAATAATATAAATTTGTATGAAAATATATATACGAATACATATTAAATAACATGAATTTGTATAAAATTTGTATCAAAATATATACGAATACACACAATAAAATAACGTAAATTTTTATGAAAATGTATATACAAAATACACATAAAATAATTTAGATATGTAGAAAAATATATATACAAAATACACATAAAATAATGTGAATTTGTATGAATATATATAAACAAATACACATGAAATAATGTAAATTTGGATAAAATATATATAAAAAAACATTAAATAATGTAAATATGTATAAAAAATATATATACAAAATACACAAAGAATAATGTTAAATCGTTTCAAAATAAATAAACAGAATATCAAGAAAATAATGTAAATTTGTATGAAAATAAAGATGCAAAATATCCATATAATAACGCATATTTGCATAAAAATATATATACAAAAATACATATAAAATAATTAAATTTGTAATAAAATAGATATTCAAAATGCACAAGTAAAGCACAAGTAACTTTGTATTGAAATAGATATGCAAAATATATATCAATAATGTAAATTTGTATCAAAATATATATACGAATACTCATAAAATAGAGTAAATTTCTATGAAAATATACATACGAAATAGATATACAAAATACACAAATAACTTGTTAAATTTGTATTTAAATACATGTACAAAAACATAAAAATAATGTAAATTTGTATGAAATGAAAACAAATACACATAAAATAACGTACATTTTATATAAAATATATATACAAAATACACATAGAATAATGTAAAATCATATCAAAATAAATACACAGAATATCAATAAAATAATGTAAATTTGTATGAAAATAAAGATGCAAAATACCCATAAAATAAAGCATATTTTTATAAAAATACATATACAAAAATACACATAGAATAATCAAATTTGTATTAAAATTAATATACAAAATGCACATACAATAAGGTAAATCTGTATTGAAAAAATATGCAAAATACATAAAACAATGTAAATTTGTTTCAAAATATATATACGAATACACATAAAATAACGTAGATTTCTATAGAAATATATATACAAAATACACATGAAATGATGTAAATACGTATAAAAATATATATACAAAATACACATTAAATAATGTAAATTCGTGTCAAAATAAATAAACAAAATATTATGAAAAGAATGTGTATATGTATGAAAATAGATATAAAAAATACACACAAAATAACCTAAATTTGTATAAAACTATATACAAAAATACACAAAAATAATTTAAATTTGTATGAAAATAAATATACAAAATACACATAAAATTAGGTAAATTTGTATTGAAATACATTTACAAAATACACATAAAATAATGTAAATTTGAATGAAAATATATAAACATATACAATTAAAATAACGAGAATTTGTATCAAATATATATTCAAAATACACATTAAATAATGTAAATATGTATAAAAAAAATATATACAAAACACAAATAGAATAATGTAAAATCGTATCAAAATAAATACACGAAATATTTATAAAATAATGTAAATTTGTATGAAAATTAAGATGCAAAATACCCATAAGATAACACATTTTTTTTTGAAAATATATATACGAAAACATATAAAATATTTGATTTTGTATTAAAATATATATACAAAATGCACATACAATAAGGTAAATTTGTATTGAAATAGATACGCAAAAAAAAAATATATAAAACAATGTTATATAAAATACCATGAATTTGTATAAAAATATATATTCAAAATAAACATTAAATAGTGTAAATGCGTATAAAAATATATATACAAAGTACATATAAAATAATGTAAATTCGTATCAAAATAAATCAACAAATTACCAATAAAATAATATATATTTGAATGAAAATAAACTTACAAAATACACATAACATAACTAAAATTTGTTTTAAAATATATACAAAAATACCCAGAAATAATTTGAATTTGTATGAAAATAGATATACAAAATACACATAAAACTAGGTAAATTTCTATTGAAATATATATACAAAATACATATAAAATATTGTAAATTTGTGTCAAAATATATAAACAAATACACATAAAATAACATAAATTTGTATGAAAAATATATACAAATTACACATAGAATATGTCAAATCAAATCAAAATGAATGAGCAGAATATCAATAAAATAATGTAAATTTGTATGAAAATAGAGATGCAAAATACCCATAAAATAAAGCATATTTTTATAAAAATACATATACAAAAATACACAAAGAATAATTAATTGTAATTAATTGTATTAAAATTAATGTACAAAATTCATATACAATAAGGTAAATGTGTATTGAAAAAAATATGCAAAATACACATAAAAGTGCAAATTTGTTTCAAAATCTATATACGAATACACATAAAATAACGTAGATTTCTATAGAAGTATATATACAAAATACACATGAAATGATGTAAATACATATAAAAATATATATACAAAATACACATTAAATAATGTAAATTTGCGTCAGAATGAATAAACAAAATATCAATAAAACTGTGTATTTGTATGAAAATAGATATACAAAATACACATAAAATAACCCATATTTGTATAAAACTATATACAACAATACACAAAAATAGTTTAAATTTGTATGAAAATAAATATACAAAATACACATCAAATTAGGTAAGATTGTATTAAAATACATATACAAAATACACATAAAATAATGTACACAGAAGTAATTTAAATTTGTTTGAAAATAGATATGCAAACTATACATAAAATTAGGCAAATTTGAAATGAGATACATATACAAAATACACATTAAATAATGTAAAATTGTATGAAAATATATTAACAAATACGCATAAAAAAACGTAAATTTTCTTAAAATATATATACAAAATATACATTAAATAATGTAAATATGTATAAAAATATATATATACAAAATACAACTAGAATAATGTAAAATCGTTTCAAAATAAATAAACAGAATTTCAATAAAATAATGTAAATTTGTATGAAAATAAAGTAGCAAAATACCCATATAAAAACGCATATTTGTATAATAATATACATACAAAAAAACACATAAAATAGTTAAATTTGTATTAAAATAAATATACAAAATGCACATTCAATGAAGTAAATTTGTATTGAAATAGATGTGCTAAATACACATCAATAATGTAAATTTGTATCAAAATATATAATCGAATACATATAAAATAGAGTAAATTTCTATGAAAATATACATATAAAATACATATAAATGATGTAAATAAGTATAGAAATATATATACCAAATACACCTAAAATAATGTAAATTCGTATCAAAATAAATGAACAAAACTCCGATAAAGGAATGTTTATATGTAGGAAAATAAATATACAAAATATAAATAAAATAACGAAAATTTGTATAAAAATATATACAAAAATAAAGAAAAATAGTTTCAATTTGTATGAAAATAGATATACAAAATACACATATTATTAGTTAAATTTGTATTTAAATACATGTACAAAATACACATAAGATAATGTAAATTTGTATGAAATGAAAACAAATATACCTAAAGTAACGTACATTTGTATAGAATATATATACAAAAAACACATAGAATAATGTAAAATCGCATCAAAATAAATACACAGAATATTAATAAAATAATGTAAATTTGTATGAAAATAAAGATGCAAAATACCCATAAAATAAAGCATATTTTTATAAAAATATTTATACAAAAATACACATAGAATAATTAAATTTGTATTAAAATTAATATGCAAAATGCACATACAATAAGGTAAATTTGTATTAAAAAAATATGCAAAATACACATAAAACAATGTAAAGTTGTTTTAATATATATATATATATATATATATATATATATATATATATATATATATATATATATATATATATATATATATATATATATATATATATATATATATATATATATATATATATATATACGAATACACATAAAATAACGTAGATTTTTTTTGAAATATATATACAAAATACACATGAAATGATGTAAATACGTATAAAAATATAAATACAAAATACACATTAAATAATGTAAATTCGTGTCAAAATAATTAAACAAAACATCAATAGAAGAATGTGTATTTGTATGAAAATAGATATACAAAATCCACATAAAATAACGTAAATTTCTATAAAACTATATACAAAAATACACAAAAATAATAAAAATTTGTATGAAAATAACATTAAATAATGTAAATATGTATAAAAAATATATACAAAACACAAATAGAATTATGTAAAATAGTATCAAAATAGATACACAGAATATTAATAAAATATTGTAAATTTGTATATACAAAATACTCATAGAATAATATTAAATCGTATAAAAAAAATATCAATAAAAAATGTAAATTTGTATGAAACTAAAGATGCAAAATACCCATATAATAACGCATATTTGTATAAAAATATATATACAAAAATACATATAAAATAATTAAATTTGTATTAAAATAAATATACAAAATGCACATACACTAAAATAAATTTCGATTGAAATAGATATGCAAGATACACATCAATAATGTAAATTTGTATAAAAATATATATACGAATACTCATACAATAGAGTAAATTTCTAGGAAAATACATTTAAAATGATGTAAATAAATATAAAAATATATTTACAAATATACCTCAAATAATGTAAATTCGTATCAAAATAAATAAACAAAATTCCGATAAAAGAACGTATATTTGTAGGAAATTAAATATACAAAATACACATAAAGTAACGAAAATTTATATAGAAATATAAAGAAAAACACAATGTAAATTTGTTTCAAAATATATATACGAAAACATATAAAATAAAGTAGGTTTCTATAGAAATATATTTACAAAATACAAATGAAATAATGTAAATACGTATAAATATATATATATATATATATTATATATATATATATATATATATATATAAATATATATATATATATATATCTATATATATATATATATATATATATATAGATATATATATATATAAATATAGACATCACAACTAGGTGACGCGAAATCTCATCAGTCTTGGCGCTGGCTTCGCGTGGGGCCGATTGTTATGGCGACTTTCACTGCGACAACTCAAACACACTCTGCGTTCTTACTCCGAATTTAAGTGGAAACAGGACGAAATCTTCAAGTTTTAGTGCATACAAGCAGGCAGGAGTGTCTCTAGAGTGATTTGGTTGAGGATTCAAGGTAACTTATATAAAATAGCACCATGCGTGCACTTTGAAAACGTTGTGTAAAAAATGGCAAATTTGCGTAACTTTAGGTTGAAATCTTTACGTAAAATGAATGATAACTGTAGGATAGTGAAGTCCACAGTTTTACGTATTAGGAAACAAGAAATATACGTTTAGTTAGTGCCTACATGGCAACTCAGCTCAGATCCCGCGTCGCCTGCATTTGCTCAAGCTCGTCGGGTTCTTCCCCGGGGACGTGCAGGCCGACCTGGACCGGGCCAAGGCAGAGGAGAAGGAGGACGACGAGGTGATCTTGGCCCAGCTTGCCAGGTAGCTGGCCGACGACCAGCCGGACCCGCCGACGGACGAGTTGCTCCTCGCCGCGGTCGGCAACTACGCCGGCTACCTGGCCAGGAAGGTCCAGGCCAACTCCTCTGTGGCCGAGTGCTGCAAGCAGGAGCTTGCCCAGCAGGAGGAGATGAAGATTACCGTGGAGCTCGAGAGGGGCGACCCGCCCTCTGTGATGTTCGACGCCCTGGTCGAGCTGGTCGACAGGGGAGAGCTGGAGACGGGCCGGGCGGTCCTGAAGCGGCCATCTCTCCCAATGGCCCACATGGCGTCCTTCGGGATGTCGCTGTGGGACTCCTGATGTGCAGGGAGGACAAGAAGGAGCGCAGGTTGAGGTTCCTCTCCCTGCCATGCGCCACAGGGACGGGTTCAGGCACCTCCTGGAGTTCCTGGCGGCCTCAGACCCGACCTTGCAGGGGTACAGGTGCCAGGAGGGCACAACCTGGCCAACACCATCTTGCCGCACATCAGCAGGTCCCTCTTCAACTGTTTCGGTGCTAATTTCTCCAAGGACGTGACCTCAGAAGCGAGGAAGAACAAGGCCTTGAAGCAGCCGACCGGCAGGAAGAGGAGCAGTATCGAGGAGGGCAGGAAGGAGACGGCGAGGAACAGGGACGTGTACAAGTCCAGGAAACTGACCGGGGCCCACAAGTCATAGGCCAAAAGGCTAAAGTGATTGTTCAGGGACGAGGGCCAGATAGCCGGCAAGACGTGCTGCGGCAATAGTGACATCGGAATTCAACCAAAATAAGTTGTGATTGTATATAGAAAATGAATATTTTGCTTTTGTTGAGTAAAATTAAGATGTTTCTGCATGCTTTCCTCAAGTATTAAGTTTCTAATGTGAAAATTAAGTGATTTATTAGATGTTAAAACTTACGTAAAAATTGCACTAAATAAAAAAAATAAGTAGCTATTTCGGGCAAAAACTTATAAGATATGCTAAATATTGCTATTGATTCTGAAAATATAAGTGATTATCTCTGCATTTGGTGATGTTTGTGCATCTAGCGTAAAATCTGAGGATTTTATAGCCTTTTTAAGTTTTGTTATACTTATATAAAAAACAATTAATCGGATTTTATTAGGAACGACTTTGAATTTTTTGATACCGCTGCTCATGGAGACTCATATATGCCTAAGGGAGGTGCCTGTTTTAGTTTCAGGTCGCTAGCTGCTTTGGTTTTGAAAATATTTAAATTTTAAATTTTGAAAATCGGCCCCTCACGAATCGTATATATATATATATATATATATATATATATATATATATATATATATATATATATATATATATATATATATATATATATATATATATATATATATATATATATATATATATATATATATATATATATATATATATTTGAATAAAACTATATAAAAAAATAAACAAAAATAATTTAAATTTTTATGAAAATAAATATACAAAATACACATAAAATTAGGTAAATTTGAATTGAAATACATATACAAAATACACATAAAATAATATTTTAATTTGAATGAAAATATATAAACAAATACTCCTAAAATAATGTAAATTTTTTTTAAACATATATACAAAATACACATTAAATAATGTTAATATGTATAAAAAAATATATACAAAACAAAATAGAATAATATAAAATTGTATTAAAATAAATACACAGATTGTTAATAAAATAATGTAAATTTGTATGTAAATTAAGGTGGAAAATACCCTTAAAATAACGCATTTTTTTATAGAAATAATTATACCAAAATACACAAAATATTTGAATTTGTATTAAAATAAATATAAAAAATGCACATACAATAAGGTAAATTTGTATTGAAATAGATATGCAAAATACATATAAAAAAATGTAAATTTGTTTCAAAATAAATATACGAATACACATAAAATAACGTAGATTTCTATAAAAATAATTATGTAAAATACACATATAATTAAGTAAATACGTATAAAAAAAATGTATACAAAATACACATAAAATAATGTAAATTCGTGTCAAAATAAATAAACGAAATACCAATAAAAGAATGTGTATTTATATAAATATAAATATAGAAAATACACATAAAATAACGTAAATTTGTATAAAACTATATACAAAAATACACAAAAGTAACAAAATTTGTGTGAAAATAGATATACAAAAAACACATAAAATAAGCTAAATTTGAATTGAAATATATATTCAAAATATATAAAATAATGTAAATTTGTATCAAAATATTTATACAAATACAAATATAATAACGTAAATTTTTATAAAAATATATAAACAAAATACTCATTAAATAATGTAAATACGTATAAAAAATATATACAAAATACACATATAATAATATAATTCGTATCAAAATAAATAAACAAAATACCAATGAAATAATGTAATTTTGTATGAGAAAACATATACAAATACACATAAAATAACGCAAATTTCTTTAAAAATATATATACAAAAATGCACATAAAATAAAATAAATTTGCATAAAAATATATATATACAAAACACACATTAAATAATGTAAATGCGTATATAATATGTATACAAAATACCTATCAATTAATCTAAATTCGTATCGAATTAAATTAAGAAAATACCAATAAAATAATGTAATTTTGGATGAAAATATATATATAGAAAATACATATAAAATAACCTAGATACAAATACAAATATACACATTAAATAATTTAAAATTGAATGAAATTAATATACAAAATAAACATAAAATAAGGTAAATTTGTAATGAAATATATGTACAAAATACATATAAGATAATGTAAATTTGTATGAAAATATATATACAATTACACATAAAATAACATGAATTTGAATAAAAATATATTTTCAAAATAAACATTAAATAATGTAAGTGCGTATATAAATATATTTACAAAGCACATATAAAATAATGTAAATTCGTATCAAAATTTATCAACAAAATACCAATAAAATAATAGATATTTGAATGAAAATAAATTTACAAAATACACATAACATAAGTAAAATTTGTATTAAAATATATACAAAAATACCCAGAACTAATTTGAATTTATATGAAAATAGATATACAAAATACACATAAAACTGGGGTAAATTTCTTTTGAAATATATATACAAAATACCCATAAAATATTGTAAATTTGTGTCCAAATATATCAAAAAATACACAAAAAATAACGTAAATTTGTATAAAATATATATACAAAATACACATTAAATAATGGAAAAGTGTATAAAAATATATATACAAAATACGCATAGAATAATGTTGAATCGTATCAAAATAAATTAACAGAATATCAATAAAATAATATAAATTTCTATGAAAATAAAGATGCAAAATACCCATAAAATAACGCATATTTGTATGAAAATATATATACAAAAATACACAAAAAATAATTAAATTTCTATTAAAATACATATACAAAATGCACATACAATAAGATAAATTTGTATTGAAATAGATATGCAAAATACACATCATATAATGTATATTTTTATTAAAATATGTATACGAAAAAACATAAAATAGCGTAAATTTCTATGAAAATATATATAAAAAATACACATAAAATGATGTAAATACGAATAAAAATATATATACAAAATACACCTAAAATAATGTAAATTCGTATCAAATTCAATAAACTAAATTTCAATAAAAGAATGTATATATGTAGGAAAATAAATATACAAAATAATATATAAAATATCTAATATTTGTATAAAAATACATACAAAAATACACAAAAATAATTTCAATTTGTATGAAAATACAAATACAAAAGACACATAAAATCAGATAAATTTGTATTGAAATACATATAAAAAATACACATAAAATAATGTAAATTTGTATGAAAATATATAAACAAATAGACATAAAGTAACGTATATAAGTATAAAATATATATAGAAAATGCACATTAAATAATATAAATATGTAAAATAAAATATATACAAAGTACACATAGAAAAATGTTAAATCGTATCAAAATAAATACACAGAATATCAATTAAATAATGTAAAATTGTTAGAAAATAAAGATGCAAAATAATCATAAAAAAGCATATTTTTTAAAAAATATATATACAAAAATACGCATCAAATAATTAAATTTATATTAAAATAAAAATACAAAATACACATACAATATGGTAAATTTGTATTGAAATAGATATGCAAAACACACATCAAACAATGTAAATTTGCAAAATATATATACGAATAAACATAAAAAAACGTAAATTTCTATAAAAATATATATAAAAAATACACATAAACTGATGTAAATACTTATAAAAATATATATACAAAATACACATAAAATAATGTAAATTCGTACCAAAATAAATAAACAAAATACCAATAGAAGAATGTGAATTTGTTTGAAAATAAATATACAAAATACACAAAATAACGTAAATTTGTATAAAACTCTATACAAAAATAAACAAAAGTAATTTAAAATTGTATGAAAATAGATATACAAAATATATATAAAATAAACTAAATTTGTATTGAAATATATATAAGAAATACATAAAATAATGTATATTTGTATCAAAATAATTAAACAAATACGCATAAAATAACCTAAATTTGTTTTAAAATATATAAACAAAATACACATTAAATTATGAAAATACGTATACAAAATATATACAAAATACACATATAATAATGTAAATTCGTATCAAAATACATAAACAAAATAATAATAAAAAAATGTAAATTTGTATGAAAAAATATATACAAAATACACATAAAATAACGCAAATTTCTAAAAAAATATATGTACAAAAACGCACATCAAATACTTAAAATTTGTATGGAAATAAATAAACAAAATACACATAAAATAAGGCAAATTTATAATAAAAAAGTACAAAATACACTTAAAATAATGTAAATTTTTATAAAAACATCAACACAAATGTACACAAAATGAAGTAAAATTGTATAAAAAATACATATACAAAACACATATTAAATAATGTAAATGCGTGTAAAAATATGTATAGAAAATACACATGAAATAATCTAAATTCGTATCGAAATAAATGAACAAAATACCGATAAAATAATGTAATTTTGAATGAAAATATATATGGAAAATACACATAAAATAACGTAAATACAAATAAATATATACACATAAAATAATTTGAATTTGAATGAAAATAGATATAAAAATAGACATAAAATAAGGCAAATTTGTAATGAAATATAGATACAAAATACATATAAAATAATGTAGATTTGTTTCAAAATATATATACGAATACTCAAAAAATAACGTAGATTTCTATAGAAATATATATACAAAATACACACGAAATGATGTAAATACGTAAAAAAATATATATACAAAATACACATTAAACAATGTAAATTCGTGTCAAAATAAATTATGAAAATATCAATAAAAGAATGTGTATTTTTATGAAAATACATATACAAAATACACATAAAATATCGTAAATTTGTATAAAACAATATACAAAAATACACAAAAATAATTTAAATTTGTATGAAAATAAATATACAAAATACACATAAAATAAGGTAAATTTGTATTGAAATACATATACAAAATACACATAAAATAATGTAAATTTGAATGAAAATATATAAACAAATACACTTAAATTAACGTAAATTTGTTTAAAATATATATACAAAATAATCATTAAATAATGTAAATATGTATATAAAAATATATATACAAAACACAAATAGAATAATTTAAAATCGTATCAAAATAGATACACAGAATGTTAATAAAATAATGTAAATTTGTATGAAAATGTAGATGTAAAATACCCATAAAATAACGCATTTTTTATAAAAATATATATACCAAAATACACATAAAATAATTAAATTTGTATTACAATAAATATACAAAATGCTCATACAATAATGTAAATTTGTATTCAAAAAGATATGCAAAATACATATAAAACAATGTAAATCTGTTTCAATATATATATATATATATATATATATATATATATATATATATATATATATATATATATATATATATATATATATATATATATATATATATATATATATATATATATATATATATATATATATATATATATATATATATATATATATATATATATATATATATATATATATATATATATATATATATAAATAATGTAAATTGTATACAAAATAAATAAATTTCTATAAAAATATATAAAAATACATATAAAATGATGTATTTGTATAAATATAAATATAAATATATAAAATGTAAAATGTATAAAACTATATACAAAATAACAAAAATAATTAAATTTGTATGAAAAGATATACAAAGACATATAAAATAACTCATATTTAAAAAATATATACAGAAATACATAAAATAATTAAATTTGTTTTAAAATAAATATACAAAATACATACTATAAAAGTAAATTTGTATTGATATAGATATTGAAAATACATATAAAATAATGTAAATTTGAATCAAAATAGATACGAATACACACAATAAAATAACGTAGATTTTTATAAAAATATATATACAAAATACACATAAAATAATGTATATATATATATATATATATATATATATATATATATATATATATATATATATATATATATATATATATATATATATATGTATATATATATATATATATATATATATATATATATATATATATATATATATATATAAAATACACATAAAATAATTAAAATTTTTATGAAAAAATAAATACAAAATACAAATTTAAATAAGTATAGTATAATATATATATATGAAATACCTAAAATAAGACTGTACTGCAAAAAATAAACAACATTCCGATCAAAGAACGTATATTTGTAGGAAAATAAATATACAAAATACACAGAAAATTACGAAAATTTGTAAAAAATATATACAAAAATACACAAAATTAATTTCCATTTCTATGAAAATAGATATACAAAATGCACATATAATTAGTTAAATTTGTATTTAAATTCATGTACAAAATACACATAAAATAAAGTAAACTTGTATGAAATAAAAACAAATACACATAAAATAAAGTAAACTTGTATGAAATATATATACAAAATATACATAGAATAATGTAAAATGGTATCAAAATAAATACACAGAATATCAATAAAATAATGTAATTTTGTATGAAAATAAATATGCAAAATACCCATAAAATAAAGCATATTTTTATAAAATTACATATACAAAAATAAACATAGAATAATTAAATTTGTATTAAAATTAATATACAAAATGCACATACAATAACGTAAATTTGTATTAAAAATATATGCAAAATGCACATAAAAGAAAGTATATTTGTTTCAAAATATATATACGAATACACATAAAATAACGTATATTTCTATAGAAATATATATACAAAATACGCATGTAATGACGTAAATACGTATAAAAATATATATACACAAAACACATTAAATAATGTAAACTCGCGTCAAAATAAACAAACAAAATATCAATAAAAGAATGTGTATTTCTATGAAAATAGATATACAAAAAACACATAAAATATTGTAAATTTGAATAAATAATACATACAATAATTATTTTATGTGTATTTTGTATATCTATTTTCATAGAAATACACATTCTTTTATTGATATTTTGTTTATTTATTTTGACGCGATTTTACATTATTTAATGTGTATTTTGTATATATATTTTTATACGTATTTACATCATTTCATGTGTATTTTGTATATATATTTCTATAGAAATCTACGTTATTTTATGTGTATTCGTATATAGATTTTGAAACAAATTTACACTGTTTTATGTTTATTTTGCATATTTTTTCAATAAAAATTTACCTTATTGTATATGCATTTTGTATATTAATTTTAATACAAATTTAATTATTGTATGTGTATTTTTGTATATGTATTTTTTTAAATTTGCTTTATTTTATGGGAATTTTGCATCATTATTTTCATACAAATTTTCATTATTTTAATGATATTCTGTGTATTTATTTTGATACGATTTTACATTTTTCTATGTGTATTTTGTATATATATTTAATACAAATGTACTTTACTTTATGTGTATTTGTTTTCATTTCATACAAATTTATATTATTTTATATGTATTTTGTACATGTATTTAAATACAAATTTAAGTAATTATATGTGTATTTTGTATTTCTATTTTTATACAAATTGAAACTATTTTTGTATATTTTTGTATATATTTTTATATAAATTTTCGTTATTTTATGTGTATTTTGTATATTTATTTTCCTACAAATATAAGTTCTTTAATCGGAATTTTGTTTATTTATTTTGATACGAATTTACATTATTTGAGGTATATTTGGTATATATATTTTTATACATATTTACATCATTTTATATGTATTTTCTATCTATATTTTTATAGAAATTTACTCTATTTTATGATTATTCGTATATATATTTTGATACAAATTTACATTATTGATGTGTATTTTGCATATCTATTTCCATACAAATTTACTTTATTTGATACAAATATACATTATTTTATGTATTTTTTTTATATATATATTTCAATACAAATTTATTTTTTTCATAGATATTTTGTATATCTATTTTCATTCAAATTTAAATTACTTTTCTGTATTTTTGCATATAGTTTGATACAAATTTACGTTATTTCATGCGTATTTTGTATATTTATTTTCATACAAATTCACATTCTTCTATTGGTATTTTGTTTATTTATTTTGGTACGAATTTACATTATTTTATGTGTATTTTGTATATATATTTTTATACGTATTTACATGATTTTATGTGTATTCTTTATATATATTTTTATAGAAATTTACGTTTTTTTTATGTTTTTTCGTATATATATTTTTCAACAAATTTACATTGTTTGATGTGTGTTTTGCATATCTATTTCAATACAGATTTACCATATCGTATGTGTATTTTGTATATTTATTTTAATATCAAATTTAATTATTTGATGTGTATTTTTGTATACATATTTTTATAAAAATATGCTTTTTTATGATTATTTTGCATCTGTATTTTCATACAATTTTACATTATTTTATTGATATTCTGTGTATTTATTTTGATACGATTTAACATTATTCTAAGTGTATTTTGTATATATTTTATTTTACATATTTACATTATTTAATGTGCATTTTCTATATATATTTTATACATATTATATACGTTACTTTATGTCTATTTGTTTATATATTTTCATACAAATTTACATTATTATATGTGTATTTTGTATATGTATTTCAATACAAATTTATCTAATTTTATTTGTATTTTGTATTTCTATTTTCATACAAATTGAAAATATTTTAGTGTATTTTTGTATGTATTTTTATACAAATGTTAGTTATTTTATATATTATTTTGTATATTCATTTTCCTACATATATACATTCTTTTACTGAAACTTAGTTTATTGATTTTGATACGAATTTACATTACTTTAGGTGTATTTTGTATATATATTTGTATTCGTATTTACATCAATTTATGTGTATTTTTTATATATATTTTCATAGAAATTAACGTTATTTTATGTGTTTTCGTATACATATTTTAATACAAATTTACATTATTTGATGTGTATTTTGCATATCTATTTCAATACAAATTTATTTTATTATATGTGCATTTTCTATATTTATTCTAATACAAATTTAATTATTATACTTGTATTTTTGTATATATATTTTTATACAAATATGCGTTATTTTATGGGTATTTTGCATCTTTATTTTCATAGAAATTTACATTATTTTATTGATATTCTGTTCATTTATTTTGATACGATTATACATTATTCTATGGGTATTTTGTATATATATTTTTATACACTTTTCCATTATTTAATGAGTATTTTGTATATATATTTTATACAAATTTACGTTATTTTTTGTGTATTTGTTTATATGTTTTGACACAAATTTACAATATTTTATGGGTATTTTGTATATATTTCAAAAGGAATTTACCTAGTTTCATATGTATTTTGTATATCTATTTTCATATAAATTCAATTTATTTTTCGGTATTTTTGTATATATTTTAATACAAATTTTACGTATGTTATGTGAATTTATTTTCATTCACATATATATTATTTTATTGGTATTTTGTTGATTTATTTTGATACGAATTCACATTATTTTATATGTACTTTGTATATATATTTTCATACGCATTTACATTATTTAATGTTTATTTTGAATATATATTTTTATACAAATTCATGTTATTTTATGTGTATTTGTATATATATTTTCATGCAAATTTACATTATTTTATGTGTATTTTGTACATATATTTCACTACAAATTTTATCTTATTTTATATTTATTTTGTATATTAATTTCATTCAATTTTAAATTATTTTATGTGTATATTTGTATTTGTATTTAGGTTATTTTATGTGTATTTTCTATATATATTTTCATCCAAAATTACATTATTTTATTGGTATTTTGTTAATTTAATTCGATACGAATTTAGATTATTTGATAGGTATTTTGTATACATATTTTTATACGCATTTACATTATTTAATGTGTGTTTTGTATATATATTTTTATGCAAATTTACTTTATTTTATGTGCATTTTTGTACATATATTTTTAAAGAAATTTGCGTTATTTTATGTGTATTTTGTATATGTTTTCTCATACAAATTTACATTATTTTATTGGTATTTTGTTTATTTATTTTGATACGAATTATATTATTATATGTGTATTTTGTACATATTTTTTATACGTATTTACATTATTTAATGAGTATTTTGTTTATATATTTTTATAAAAATTTACGTTATTATATGTGTATTTGTATAAATATTTTGATACAAATTTACATTATTTTATGTATTTTGTATATATATTTCAATTCAAATTTAGCTTATTTTAAGTGTATTTTTAAATCAATTTTCATTCAAATTTAATTACTTTTGTGTATTTTTGCATACAGTTTTATACAAATTTACGTTATGTTATGTGTATTTTGTATATTTTTATTAATACAAATACACATTCTTTTATTGGTATTTTGTTTATTTATTTTGATACGAATTTACATTATTTTATGTGTATTTCAGTACTTTTTTATATATATATATATATATATATATATATATATATATATATATATATATATATATATATATATATATATATATATATATATATATATATATATATATATATATATATATATATATATATATATATATATATATATATATATATATATATATATATATATATATATATATATATATATATATATATATATATATATATATATATATATATATATATATATATTTTTTTTACAAAGGAGGCAGCTCAAGGCACAAAAGTGAACATTAATAAAAAAAGCCTGCTACTCGCTGCTCCTAAATAGAATCCAAAGAGGTGGCTGAAAGATAAGTTTTCGGAGGAGAGGTGTCCTGATACTCTTCTCTTGAAAGAGTTCAAGTCGTAGGCAGGAGGAAATACATATGAAGGAAGATTGTTTCAGAGTTTACCAGCGTAAGGAATGAAAGAGTGAAGATGCTGGTTAAATTTGCATGAGGGATTTGGACAGTATAGGGATGAGCTTGAGTAGAAAGCCGAGTGCAGCGGGACCGTGGGAGCGGGGGAGGCATGCAGTTGGCAAGTTCAGAAGAGCAGTCAGCGTGAAAAAAATCGATAAAAGATAGAAAGAGAGGCAACATGGAGGCGGAATTTAAGAGGTACGAGACTGTCAGTAAGAGGAGGAGAGCTGATGAGACGAAGAGCCTTTGCCTCCACTCTGTCCAGAAGAGCTGTGTGAGTGGAGCCCCCCCACACATGAGATGCATACTCCATACGAGGGCGGACAAGGCCCTGTATATGGACAGCAACTGTGCAGGGAGAAGAACTGGCGGAGACGGTACAGAACGCCCAGCCTCGAGGAAGCTGATTTAGTAAGAGATGAGATATGAAGTTTCCAGTTGAGATTTTGAGTTAAGGATAGACCGAGGATGTTTAGTGTTGAGGAAGGTGATAGCTGGGTGTTGTCAAAGAATAGGGATAGTTGTTTGGAAGATTGTGTCGAGTGGATAGGTGGAGAAACTGTGTTTTTGAGGCGTTGAAGGACACCAGGTTCTTCTTGCCCCAATCGGAAATAATAGTAAGGTCTGAGGCTAAGCGTTCTGCAGCCTCCAGCCTTGAGTCGTTAAGTTCCTGAAGGGTGGGTCTTCTATTAAAAGAAGTTGAATAATGCACAGTGGAATCATCGGCGTAGGAATGGATAGGACAGTTCGTTTTGGAAAGAAGATCATCAATGAACAACAGAAAAGAGTGGAGATAGGACAGAACCCTGTGGGACACCACTGTTAATAGATTTAGGGAAGAACAGTGACCGTCTACCACGGCAGAAATAGAACGGTCAGAAAGGAAACTGGAGATAAAGGTACAGAGAGAAGGATAGAAACCGTAGGAGGGTAGTTTAGAAAGCAAAGATTTGTGCCAGACCCTATCAAAAGCTTTTGATATGTCCAGCGCAATAGCAAAAGTTTCACCGAAACGGCTAAGAGAGGATGACCAAGAGTCAGTTAAGAGGTTAGGAGATCACCAGTAGAACGCCCCTTGCGGAACCCATACTGGCGATCAGATAGAAGGTCAGAAGTGGAAAGGTGCTTTTGAATCTTACGGTTAAGGATTGATTCAAAAGCTTTAGATAGACAAGAAAGTAAAGCAATAGGACGGTAGTTTGAGGATTGGAGCGGTCACCCTTCTTAGGTTCTGGCTTTGTGAAGGCATACTTCCAGCAAGAAGGAAAGGTTGATGTTGACTGGCAGAGGCGAAAGAGTTTGACCAGGCAGGGTGACAGCACGGAGACACAGTTCTTAAAGACAATAGGAGGCACTCCATCAGGTCCATAAGCCTTCTGAGGATTGAGGCCAGAGAGGGCATAGAAAACATCATTTTTAAGAATCTTTATAACAGGCATAAAGGAGTCAGAGGGAGGATGAGTAGGAGGAATATGCCCAGAATCGTCCAGAGTGGAGTTTTTAGAAAAAGTTTGAGAGAAGAGTTCAGCCTTAGAGATAGATGGGATTGGAGGGAAAGATGAAGAAGTGAAGTTGGAGGAGATGTTTTTGGCTAGATGCCAGAAGTCACGGGAAGAGTTAGAGAAAGCAAGGTTTTGATATTTTCTATTAAAGAAAGAATTTTTGGTTAGTCGGAGAATAGATTTGGCACGATTTCGGGCAGAAATGTAAAGTTCATAATTAGCATTAGTTTGAAGGCTCTGGTATCTTTTGTGAGCTACCTCTATCATTGACAGCACGAGAACAAGCGTGATTAAACCAAGGCTTTTAGCGTGAGGAGTAGAGAAAGAACGAGGAATGTATGCCTCCATTCCAGAGATAATCACCTCTGTGATGCGCTGAGCACACAGAGGGGTCTCTATCCTGGAAGCAATAATCATTCCACGGGAATGGAAAGTACATCCTCAGGTCGTCCCACCGAGCTGAAGCAAATGCCAGAAGCATCGCCTTCGGTGGGTCCAGAGGATGTACAGGAGCGATAGGACAGGATGCAGAAATAAGATTGTGATCGGAGGAGCCCAACGGAGAGAACAGTTTGACAGAATAAGCAGAAGGGTTTGAGGTAAGGAAGAGGTCTAGAATGTTGGGCCGATCTCCAAGACGGTCAGGAATACGTGTAGGGTGCTGGACCAACTGCTCTAGGTCGTTGAGGATAGCAAAGTTGTAGGCTTGTTCACCAGGATGGTCAGTGTAAGAGGATGAAAGCCAAAGCTGAGGAACATTGAAATCTCCAAGGATGGAGATTTCAGCGAAGGTAGAGCTGGTCAAGATGTGCTCCACTTTAGAGTTCAAGTAGTCAAAGATTTTACATAGTTGGTAGAGTTAGGTGAGAAGTAAACAGCACAGATGTATTTAGTAATAGAATGACAGTGAAGTCTTAACCAGATGGTGGAAAATTCAGAAGAGTCAAGGTCGTGGGCACGAGAGCAAGTGATGTCGTTGCGCACGTAGGCGCAACATCCAGCTTTGGATTGAAATTTAGGATAGAGATAGTAGGAGGGAACAGAGTAGAGATTGCTGTCAGTAGCCTCAGAAACCTGGGTTTCGGTAAGGAAGAGAAGGTGAGGTTTAGAGGAGGAGAGATGATGTTCCACAGAATGAAAATTAGAGCGAAGACCGCGAATGTTGCAGAAATTGAGAAGAAAGAGGTTCGAGGAGTTATCAAGACACCTCTCGGGTCGGCAGCCAGAAGGGGAGTCCTCCTGGGAGAATTTAGGTCCCCAGGCGGGGACCTGAGGCATTGCTTAATTGAGCCATTTTGAATTTTGAATTTTGGAAAAAGGTGTATATGTTATGTGAATGTAGTGTGGTGTGGATAAAGAGAGGATCTGTCTTTAGAGAGCATGCTGAACTACTCTCCGGTGTTGGTGAGACAATAGGGAAACGGTTAGTGAGGACATGGGAAGGGTCTTGAGGCTTCAGCCCCTTCTCACCTCCCATATATACCTCACTGGGAGTGGCTTATGCCTGTTCGGTAGGTGTCTTCCTACTCAGCTATATATATATATATATATATATATATATATATATATATATATATATATATATATATATATATCTATATATATATATATATACATATAAATATATATATAGATATATATATATATATATATATATATATATATATATATATATATATATATATATATATATATCTGTATTTTTTTTTTTATACAAATCTACGTTATTTTATGTGTATTCGTATATATATATTTTGAAACAAATTTACATTGTTTTATATGTATTTTGCATATCTATTTCAACACAAATTTAACTTATTGTATGTGTATTTTGTATATTTATTTTAATACAAATTCAAATATTTTATGTGTTTTTTGGTATATATATTTTTATAAAAAAAACTGCGGTATTTTTTGGGTATTTTGCATCTTAATTTACATACAAATTTACATTATTTTATTAACATACTGAGTATTTATTTTGATACAATTTTACATTATTCTATGTGTTTTGTATATATATTTTTTTATACATATTTACATTATTTAATGTGTATTTTGTATATATATTTTATAAAAATCTACGTTTTTTTAGGTATATTTGTTTATATATTTTCATTCAAATTTAAATATTGTTTTATGTGTATTTTGTATATGTATCTCAATACAAATTTACCTAATTTTATGTGTATTTTGTATATTTATTTTCATACAAATTTAAACTATTTTTGTCTATTTTTGTATATAGTTTTATTCAAATTTAGGTTATTTTATGTGTATTTTGTATATTTATATTCATACAAATACACATTCTTTTATTGATATATAATTTTTTTATATATATATATATATATTTATATATATATATATATATATATATATATATATATATATATATATATATATATAAATATATATATATATATATATATATATATATATATATATATATATATATATATATGTATTTACATCATTTCATGTGTATATTGTACATATATATTTCTATAGAATTCTACGTTATTTTATGTGTATTCGTAAATATATTTTGAAACCAATTTACATTGTATTTTTGTATATATTTTTATATTAATTTTCTTTTCTTTATTTTTATTTTGTATATTGATTTTCCTACAAATATACGTTCTGTAATCGGAATTTTGTTTATTTATTTTGATACGAATTTACATTATTTGAGGTGTAATTGTATATATATTTTTATACTTATTTACATCATTTTAAATGTATTTTGTATGTATATTTTCATTTATATATTTATATATATTTTGATATATATATATATATATATATATATATATATATATATATATATATATATATATATATATATATATATATATATATATATATATATATATATATATATATATATATATATATATATATATATATATATATATATATATATATATATATATATATATATTTTTATACAAATTTACGTTAGTTTATGTGTATTTTCCATATCTATTTTCATACAAATACACATGCTTTTATTGATATTTTGTTTATTTATTTTGACACGAATTTACATTATTTAATGTGTAGTTTGTCTTTATATATGTACACTTATTTACGTCATTTCATGTGTATTTTGTATATATATTTTATAGAAATCTACGTTATTTTATGTATATATATATATATATATATATATATATATATATATATATATATATATATATATATATATATATATATATATATATATATATATATATATATTAAAACAAATTTACATTGTTTTATGTGTATTTTGCATATTTTTTCAATATAAATTTACCTTATTGTATGTGCATTTTCTATATTAATTTTAATACAAATATAATTATTCTATGTTTATGTTTGTATATGTATATATATGCTTTATTTTATGGGTATTTTGCAACTTTATTTCCATACAAATTTACATTATTTTATTGATATTCTGTGTATTTATTTTGATACGATTTTACATTATTCTATGTGTATTTTGTATATATATTTTATACAAATGTACGTTATTTTATGTGTATTTGTTTTCATTTCATATAAATTTACATTATTTTTTGTGTATTTTGTACTTGTATTTAAATATAAATTTCACTAATTATATGTGTATTTTGCATATCTATTTTCATACAAATTGAAACTATTTTTGTGTATTTTTGTATATATTTTTATACATATTTACATTATTTAATGTATATTTTGTATATATATTTTATGCAAATTTACATTATTTTATGGGTATTTTGCATCTTTATTTTCATACAAATTTACATTATTATATTTATATACTGTGTATTTATTTTGATACGATTTTACACTATTCTATTTGTGTTTTGTATATGTTTTTTCATACATATTTGCATTATTTAATGTGTATTTTTTATATATATTTTATACAATTTTACGTTATTTAAAGTGTATTTGTTTATATATTTTGATTCAAATTTACATTATTTTATGTGTATTTTGAATATGTATTTCAATACAAATTTACCTTATTCTATGTGTATTTTGTATTTTTATTTTCATACAAATTTAAATTATTTTTGTTTATTTTTGTATGTATTTTTCACATATAATATTTATAGAAATTTACGTTTTTTGATGTGTATTCGTATATATATTTTGAAATAAATTTACATTGTTTTATGTGTGTTTTGCATATCTATTTCAATAAAAAATTTTCTTATTGTATGTGCATTTTGTATATTTATTTAAATACAAATTTAATTATTTGATGTGTGTTTTTGTAAACATATTTTTAAAAAAATATGCTTTTTTATGGGTATTATGCATCTTTATTTTTATACAAAGTTACATTATTTTATTGATATTCTTTGTATTTATTTTGATACGATTTTACATTATTCTATGTGTATTTTGTATGTATTTTAGTTTATATATTTACTTTTTTTATGTGCATTTTCTATATATATTTTAAACAAATATATGTTACTTTATGTCTATTTGTTTATATATTTTCATACAAACTTACATTATTTTATGTGTATTTTGTATATGTATTTCAATACAAATTTACCCAATTTTATGTGTATTTTGTATATCTATTTCCATACAAATTGAAATTATTTTTGTGTATTTTTGTATATTTTTTTATACAAATTTTAGTTATTTTATATATTATTTTGTATATTTATTTTCCTACATATATACATTCTTTTATTGAAATTTACTTTATTGAATTTGGGACGAATTTAACTTATTTTAGGTGTATTTTGTATATATATTTTTATACGTATTTACATCATTTTATGTGTATTTTGTATATATATTTTCATAGAAATTTACTTTATTTTATGTGTTTTCGTATATATATTTTAATACAAATTTACATTATTTGATGTGTATTTTACATATCTATTTCAATACAAATTTACCTTATTGTACGTGCATTTTGTATATTTATTTTAATGCAAATTTAATTATTTTATGCGTATTTTTGTATATATATTTTTCTACAAATATCCGTTATTTTATGGGTATTTTGCATCTTTATTTTTATAAAAATTTACATTATTTTATTGATATTCTGCTCATTTATTTTGATACGATTTTACATTATTCTATGTGTATTTTGTATATATTTTTCATTAATTTTTCCATAATTTAATGTGTATTTTGTATATATATTTGATACAAATTTACATTATTTCATGTGTATTTGTTTATCTTTTTTGACACAAATTTACAATATTTTATGGGTATTTTGTATACATATTTCAAAAGAAATTTACCTAGTTTTATGTGTATTTTGTATATCTATTTTCATTTAAATTCAAATTATTTCTTGGTATTATTGTTTATATTTTAAAACAAATTTTAGTTATGTCATGTTTATTTAAAAAATTTATTTCATTCAAATTTATATTATTTTATTGGTATTTTGTTGATTTATTTTGATACGAATTTACATTATTTTATATGTACTTTGTATATATATTTTTATATGCATTTACATTATTTAATGTTTATTTTGAATACATATATTTATAAAAATTCATGTTATTTTATATGTATTTGTATATATATTTTCATACAAATTGACATTATTTTATGTGTATTTTGTACATATATTTCATTACAAATCAACTTTATTTTATGTTTATTTTGTATATTTATTTCATTCAATTTTAAATTATTTTATGTGTATATTTGTATTTGTATTTAGGTTATTTTATGTGTATTTTATATATATATTTTCATCCATAATTACATTATTTTATTGGTATTTTTTAAATTTAATTCGATACGAATTTAGATTATTTCATAGGTATTTTTTATACATTTTTTTATACGCATCTACCTTATTTAATGTGTGTTTTCTATATATATTTTTATGCAAATTTACTTTATTTTATGTGCATTTTTGTGCATATATTTCAATGGAAATTTGCGTTATTTTATGTGTATCTTGTATATGTTTTCACATACAAATTTACATTAATTTATTGGTATATTGTTTATCTATTTTGATACGAATTACATTATTATGTGTGTATTTTGTACATATTTTTTTATACGTATTTAAAGTATTTAATGAGTATTTTGTTTATATATTTTTATACAAATTTACGTTATTATATGTGTATTTGTATAAATATTTTGATACAAATTTACATTATTTTATGTATTTTGTATATATATTTCAATTCAAATTTTACGTGTATTTTGTATATATATTTTCATACAAATTTAATTACTTTTGTGTATTTTTGTATATAGTTTTATACAAATGTACGTTATTTTATGTGTAATTTGTATATTTATATTTATACAAATACACATTCTTTTATTGGTATTTTGTTTTTTTTATTTTGATTCGAATTTACATTATTTTATGTGTATTTTGTATACATTTTTTATACGTATTTACTTCATTTTATGTGTATTTTGTATATATATTTTTTATAGAAATCTACGTTATTTTATGTGCATTCGTATATATATTTTGAAACAAATTTACATTGTTTTATATGTATTTTTGCCTATTTTTTTCAATACATATTTACCTTATTGAATGTGCATTTTGTATATTTATTTCAGTACAAATCTAAATATTTTATGTGTATTTTGTTATATATATTTTTTATAAAAAATGCGCTATTTTATGGGAATTTTGCATCTTTATTTTCATACAAATTAAAATTATTTTATTAATATTCTGTATATTTATTTTGATACGATTTTAAATTATTCTATTTGTTTTTTGTATATATTTTTTTATACATATTTACATTATTTAATGTGTATCCTGCATATTTTATGTGTATTTGTTTATATATTTTCATACAAATTTACATTATTTTATGTGTATTTTGTATATGTATTTCAATACAAATTTGCCTAATTTTATGTGTATTTTGCATATCTATTTTCAAACGAATTTAATTTATTTTTGTGTATTTTTGTATATATTTATATACAAATTTTAGTTATTTTATTTGTATTTTGTATATATATTTTCCTACAAATATACATTCTTTTATTGGAATTTTGTTTATTTATTTTGATACGAATTTTCATTATTTTATGTATATTTTGTATATATATTTTTCTACGTACTTAAATTATTTTATATGTATTTTGCATATTCATTTTCATAAAAATTTACGTTATTTTATTATGTGCATTCGTAAATATTTTGATACAAATTTTATACAGATTCATGTTATTTTATGTGTATTTGTATATATATTTTCATACAAATTTATATTATTTTATGTGTAATTTTACATATATTTCATTACAAATTTACTTTATTTTATATTTATTTTGTATATTTACTTCATTCAATTTTAAATTTTTCTGTGTATATTTGTATTTGTATTTAGGTTATTTATGTGTATTTTATATATATTTTTTCATCCAAAATTACATTATTTTATTGGTATTTTCTTCATTTAATTCGTTACGAATTTAGATTATTTCAAAGGTATTTAGTATACATATTTTTATACTCATTTACATTATATAATGTGTGTTTTGTATATATATTTTATGCAAATTTATTTTATGTGTATTTTGTGTATGTTTTCTCATACAAATTTACATTATTTTATTGCTATTTTGTTTATTTATTTTGATATGAATTACATGATTATATGTGTATTTTGTACATATTTTTTATACGTATTTACATTATTTAATGTGAATTATGTTTATATATTTTTATACAAATTTATGTTATTATATGTGTATTTGTATAAATATTTTGATAAAATTTACTTTATTTGATGAGTTTTGTATATATATTTCAATTCAGATTTAGCTTATTTTGTGTGTATTTTGTATATCTATTTTCATACAAATTTAATGACTTCTGTATTTTTGTATTTAGTTTTATATAAATTTACATTATTTTATGTGTATTTTGTATATTTATATTTATACAAATTCACATTCTTTTATTGGTATTTTGTATATTTATTTTGATACGAATTTACATTATTTTATGTGTATTTTGTATACATTTTTTTATACGTATTTACATCATTTTATGTGTATTTTGTATATATATTTTTATTGAAATCTACGTTATTTTATGTGTGTTCGTATATATATTTTGAAACAAATTTTCATTGTTTTATTTGTATTTTGCATATCTATTTCAATACAAATTTACCTTATTGAATGTGTATTTTGTATATTTTTTTAAAATACAAATTTAATTTTTTTGTGTATTTTGGTATATATATTTTTATAAAAAAATGCGATATTTTATAGGTATTTTGCTTCTTTATTTTCATACAAATTTACATTATTTTATTAACATTCTGTGTATTTATTTTGATACAATTTTACATTATTCTATTTGTGTTTTGTGAATATATTTTTCTATACATATTTACTTTCTTTAATGTGTATTTTGTATATATATTTTATACAAATTTACGTTATTTTAAGTGTATTTGTTTGTATATTTACACTCAAATTTAATTATTATTTTATGTGTATTTTGTGTATGTATTTCAATACAAATTTTCCTAATTTTATGTGTATTTTGTATATTTATTTTTATATTTTTATACAAATTTACATTATTTTATGTGTATTTTGTATATGTAATTCAATACAAATTTGCCTAATTTTATGTGTATTTTGCATATATATTTTCAAACAAATTTAAATTATTTTTTGTGTATTATTGTAATATTTTTATACAAATTTTTGTTATTTTATTTGTATTTTGCATATATATTTTCCTACAAATATACATTCTTTTATTGGAATTTTGTTTATTTATTTTGATACGAATTTACATCATTTTATGTGTATTTTGTATATATATTTTTCTACGTATCTAAATTATTTTATGTGTATTTTGTATATACATTTTTATAAAAAATTACGTTATTTTATTGTGTGTATTCGTATATATTTTGATACAAATTTTATACCAATTCATGTTATTTTATGTGTATTTGTAAATATATTTTCATACAAATTTATATTATTTCATGTGTATTTTTACATATTTCTCATTACAAATTTACCTTATTTTGTTTATTTTGTATATTTATTTCATTCAATTGTAAATAATTTTATATATATTTGTATTTGTATTTAGGTTATTTTATGTGTATTTTCTATATATATTTTCATCCAAAATTACATTATTTTATTGGTATTTTCTTAATTTAATTCGATACGAATTTAGATTATTTCATAGGTATTTTGTATACATTTTTTTATACTCATTTACATTATGTAATGAGTGTTTTCTATATATTTTTTAATGCAAATTTTTTTATGTACATTTTTGTACATATGTTTTTATAGAAATTTGCATTATTTTTTGTGTATTTTGTATATGTTTTCTCAAAAAAATTTACATTATTTTATTGGTATTTTGTTTATTTATTTTGATACGAATTACATGAATATATATGTATTTTGTACATATTTTTTTATACGTATTTACATTATTTAATGTCTATTTTGTTTATATATTTTTATATAAAATTTACGTAATAATATGTGTATTTGGAAAATATTTTGATACAAATTTTCTTTATTTTATGTATTTTGTATATATATTTCAATTCAAATTAAGCTTATTTTGTGTATATTTTGTTTATCTATTTTCATACAAATTTAATTACTTCTCTGTATTTTTGCAAATAGTTTTATATAAATTTACGTTATTTTATGTGCATTTTGTATATTTATATTTATACAAATACACATTCTTTTATTGGTATTTTGTTTATTTATATTTATACGAGTTTACATTATTTTATGTGTATTTTGTATACATTTTTTTATACGTACTTACTTAATTTTATGTGTATTTTGTATATGTATTTTTATAGAAATCTACGTTATTTTATGTGTATTCGTATATATATTTTGAGACAAATTTACATTTTTTTATATGTATTTCCCATATCTATTTCAATACAAATTTACCTTATTGTATGTGCATTTTTAATATTTATTTTAATACCAATTCAAATATTTTATGTGAATTTTGGTATCTATAGTTTTATAAAAAATGCGTTATTTTATAGGTATTTTGCATCTTAATTTTCATACAAATTTACATTATTTTAAAAATATTCTGTGTATATATTTTGATACGATTCTACATTATTCCATTTGTGTTTTGTATATATTTTTTTATACATATTTACATTATTTAATGTGTGTTTTTTATATATATTTCATACAAATTTACGTTATTTTATGTGTATATGTTTATATATTTTCATTCAAATTTACATTATTTTATGTGTATTTTGTATATGTATTTCAATACAAATTTACCTAATTTTATGTGTATTTTGTATATTTCTTTTCATACAAATTTAAATTATTTTTGTGTATTTTTGTACTTAGTTTTATACAAATTTAGGTTATTTTATGTACGCATTTACATTATTTAATGTGTGTTTTGTATATATATTTTTATGCAAATTTACTTTATTTTATGTGCATTTTTGTACATATATTTTTATAGAAATTTGCGTTATTTTTTATGTATTTGTATATGTTTTCTCATACAAATTTACAATATTTTATTGCTATTTTGTTTATTTAGTTTGATACGAATTACATGATTATATGTGTATTTTGTACATATTATTTTTAAGTATTTACATTACTTAATGTGTATTTTGTTTATATATTTTTAAACAAATTTACGTTATTATATGTATTTGTATAAGTATTTTGATACAAATTTACATTATTTTATATATTTTGTATATACATTTCAATTCAAATTTAGCTTATTTTATCTGTATTTTCTATATCAATTTTCATACAAATTTAATTACTTTTGTGTATTTTGGTATATAGTTTTATACAAATTTACGTTATTTCATGTGTATTTTGTATATTTATATTTATAAATATGCACATTCTTTTATTGGTATTTTGTTTATTTATTTTGATACGAATTTACATTATTTTATGTGTATTTTGTATACATTTTCTTATACGTATTTACTTCATTTTATATGAATTTTGTATATATATATATATATATATATATATATATATATTTATATATATATATATATATATATATATATATATATATATATATATATATATATATATATATATATATATATATATTTTTTAAATCTACGTTATTTTATGTGTATTCGTTTATATATTTTGAAACAAATTTACATTGTTTTATATGTATTTTTGAATATCTCTTTCAATACAAATTTACCTTACTGTATGTGCATTTTGTATATATATTTTAATAAAAATTTAAATATTTTATGTGTATTTTGGTATATATATTTTTTTAAAAAATGCTCTATTTTATGGGAATTTTGCATCTTTATTTTTATACAAATTTACATTATTTTATTGATATTCTGTGTATTTATTTTGATACGATTTTACATTATTCTATTTGTTTTTGTATATATATTTTTTTTTATACACATTTACATTATTTAATGTGTATCTTGCATATATATTTTATACAAATTTACGTTATTTTAAGTGTATTTGTTTATATATTTTCATTCAAATTTACATTATTTTATGTGTATTTTGTATATGTATTTAAATACAACCTTACCTAATTTTCTGTGTATTTTGTATATTTCTTTTCATACAAATTTAAATTATTTTTGTGTATTTTTGTATATAGTTTTATACAAATTTAGGTTATTATATGTACGCAATTACATTATTTAATGTGTGTTTTGTATACATATTTTTATGCAAATTTACTTTATTTTATGTGCATTTTTGTACATGTATTTTTATAGAAATTTGCGTTATTTTATGTGTATTTGTATATGTTTTCTCATACAAATTTACATTATTTTATTGCTATTTTGTTTATTTATTTTGATTCGAATTACATGATTATATATGTATTTTGTACATATTTTTTATACGTATTTACATTACTTAATATGTATTTTGTTTATATATTTTTAAACAAATCTACGTTATTATATGGATTTGTATAAATATCTTTATACAAATTTACATTATTTTATGTATTTTGTATATACATTTCAATTCAAATTTAGCTTATTATATCTGTATTTTGTATATCTATTTTCATTCAAATTTAATCACTTATGTGTATTTTTGTATTTAGTTTTATACAAATTTACGTTATTCTATATGTATTTTGTATATTTATATTTATACAAATACACATTCTTTTATTGGTATTTTGTTTATTTATTTTGATACGATTTTCCATTATTTTATGTATATTTTGTATACATTTTTTTATACGTATTTACTTCATTTTTTGTGTATTTTGTATATATTTTTATAGAAATCTACGTTATTTTATGTGTATTCGTATATATATTTTGAAAGAAATTTACATTGTTTTATATGTATTTTGCATATCTATTTCAATACAAATTTACCTTATTGTATGTGCATTTTTTATATTTATTTTAATACAAATTTTAATATTTTAGGTGTATTTTGGTATATATATTTTGAAAAAAAAAATGCGTTATTTTATGGGTATTTTGCATCTTTATTTTCATACAAATTTACATTATTTTATTAATATTCTGTGTATTTATTTTGATATGATTTTACACTATTCTATTTGTGTTTTGTATATATTTTCTTATACATATTTACATTATTTAATGTGTATTTTGTATATATATTTGATTCAAATTTACGTTATTTTAAGAGTATATGTTTTTATATTCTCATTCAAATTTACATTATTTTATGTATATTTTGTATATAAATTTGAATACAAATTTACCTAATTTGATGTGTATTTTGTATATTTATTTTCATACAAATTGAGATTATTTTGTGTATTTTTGTTTTTAGTTTTATACAAATTTAGGTTATTTTATGTGTATTTTGTATATCTATTTTCATTCAAATACACATTCTTTTATTGATATTTTGTTTATTTATTTTGACGCGAATTTACATTATTTAATGTGTATTTTGTATATATATTTCTATAGAAATCTACGTTATTTTATGTGTATTCGTATATAGATTTTGAAACAAATCTACACTTTTATGTGTATGTTGCATATTTTTTCAATACAAATTTACCTTATTGTTTATGCATTTTAAATATTAATTTTAATACAAATTTAATATTCTATGTGTATTTTTGTATATGTATTTTTATAAAAATATGCTTTATTTTATGGGTATTTTGCATCTTTATTTTCATACAAATTTACATTATTTTATTGATATTCTGCTCATTCATTTTGATACGATTTGACATTATTCTATGTGTATTTTGTATAAATTTTTATTCAAATTAACGTTATTTTATGTGTATTTGTTTATATATTTTGACATAAATTTACAATATTTTATGGGTATTTTGTATATATATTTCAAAAGAAATTTACCTAGTTTTATGTTTATTTTGTATATCTATTTTCATACAAACTCAAATTATTTGTATATATTTTTGTATATATTTTAATACAAATTTTAGTTATGTTATGTGTATTTTGTAAACTCATTTTCATTCAAATATATATTATTTTATTGGTATTTTGTTGATTTATATTGATTCGAATTTACATTATTTTAAATATACTTTGTATATATATTTTTATACGCATTTACATTATATAATATTTATTTTGAATATATATTTTTACACGAATTCATGGTATTTTATGTGTATTTGTATATATATTTTCATATAAATTTACACTATTTTATGTGTATTTTGAACATATATTTCATTACAAATTTACCTTATTTTATGTTTATTTTGTATGTGTATTTTGTATATTTATATTTATACAAATACACATTCTTTTATTGGTATTTTGTTAGTTTATTTTGATTCGAGTTTACATTATTTTATGTATATTTTGTATACATTTTTTTATACGTATTTTCTTAATTTTATGTGTATTTTGTATATATATTTTTATAGAAATCTACGTTATTTTATGTGTATTCGTATATAT
Organism: Eriocheir sinensis; assembly: GCF_024679095.1. NCBI lineage: Eukaryota > Metazoa > Arthropoda > Malacostraca > Decapoda > Varunidae > Eriocheir > Eriocheir sinensis. The sequence goes on along the minus strand of NC_066510.1, from coordinate 5,210,515 downwards.
ATTTTGAAACAAAGTTACATTGTTTTATATGTATTTTTGCATATCTCTTTCAATACAAATTTACCTAATTGTTTGCGCATTTTGTATATTTATTTCAAAAAATTTAAATATTTTATGTGTATTTTGGTATATATATTTTTATAAGAAATACGCTATTTTATGGGAGTTTTGCATCTTTATTTTCATACAAATTTACATTATTTTATTAATATTCGGTGTATTTATTTTGATACGATTTTACATTATTCTATTTGTTTTTTGTATATATATTTTTTGTGCATATTTACATTATTTAATGTGTATCTTGCATATATATTTTATACAAATTTATTATCTATTATCTATTTTCATACAAATACACATTCTTTTCAAGATATTTTGATTATTTATTTTGACACGAATTTACATTATTTAATATGTATTTTGTATATATATTTTTATACGTATTTACATAATTTCATGTTTATTTTGTATATATATTTCAATAGAAATCTAAGTTATTTTATGTGTATTCGTAAATATATTTTGAAACAAATTTACATTGTTTAATATGTATTTTTGAATATCTCTTTCAATACAAATTTACCTTACTGTATATGCAGTTTCTATATTTATTTCAATACAAATTTAAATATTTTATGGGTATTTTGGTATATATATTTTTATAAAAAATACGCTGTTTTATGGGAATTTGGCATCTTTATTTTCATAAAAATTTACATTATTTTATTGATATTCTGTGTATTTATTTTGATACGATTTTACATTATTTTATTTGTTTTTTGTATATATTTTTTTATACACATTTACATTATTTATGTGTATCTTGCATATATATTTTATTCAAATTTACGTTATTTTAAGTGTATTTGTTTATATATTTTCATTCAAATTTACATTATTTGATGGGTATTTTGTATATGTATTTCAATACAAATTTACCTAATTTTATGTGTATTTTGTATATTTCTTTTCATACAAATTTAAATTAATTTTGTGTATTTTTGTATATAGTTTTATACAAATTTAGGTTATTTCATGTACGCATTTACATTATCAAATGTATGTTTTGTATATATATTTTTATGCAAATTTACTTTATTTTATGTGCATTTTTGTATAAATATTTTTTTACAAATTTGCGTTATTTTAAGTGTATTTGTATATGTTTTCTCATACAAATTTACATTATTTTATTGCTATTTTGTTTATTTATTTTGATACGAATTACATGATTATATGTGTATTTTGTACATATTTTTTATACGTATTTACATTACTTAATGTGTATTTTGTTTATATATTTTTAAACAAATTTACGTTATTATATGTATTTCTATAATTATTTTGATACAAATTTCCATTATTTTATGTATTTTGTATATACATTTCAATTCAAATTTAGCTTATTTTATCTGTATTTTGTATATCTATTTTCATACAAATTAATTACTTTTGTGTATTTTTGAATATAGTTTTATACAAATTTACGTTATTTTATGTGTATATTGTATATTTATGTTTATACAAATACACATTCTTTTATTGGTATTTTGTTTATTTATTTTGATACGATTTTACATTATTTTATGTGTATTTTGTATACATTTTTTTATACGTATTTACTTCATTTTATGTGTATTTTGTATATATTTTTATAGAAATCTACGTTATTTTATGTGTATTCGTATATATATTTTGAAACAAATTTACATTGTTTTATATGTATTTTGCATATCTATTTCAATACAAATTTACCTTATTGTATGTGCATTTTTTATATTTATTTTAATACAAATTTTAATATTTTATGTGTATTTTGGTATATATATTTTTATAAAAAATGCATTATTTTATGGGTATTTTGCATCTTTATTTTCATACAAATTTAAATTATTTTTGTGTATTTTTGTATATAGTTTTATACAAATTTAGGTTATTTTATGTGTATTTTGTATATCTATTTTCATACAAATACACATTCTTTTATTGATATTTTGTTCATTTATTCTGACGCGAATTTACATTATTTAATGTGTATTTTGTATATATATTTTATACATATTTACATCATTTCATGTGTATTTTGTATATATATTTCTATAGAAATCTACGTTATTTTATGTGTATTCGTATATAGATTTTGAAGCAAATTTACACTTTCATGTGTATTTTGCATATTTTTTCAATACAAATTTACCTTATTGTATATGCATTTTGTATATTAATTTTAATACAAATTTAATTATTCTATGTGTATTTTTGTATATGTATTTTTATAAAAAATATGCTTTATTTTACGGGTATTTTGCATCTTTATTTACATACAAATTTACATTATTTTATTGATATTCAGCTCATTCATTTTGATACGATTTGACATTATTTTATGTGTATTTTGTATATATTTTTCATTCAAATTTACGTTATTTTATGTGTATTTGTTTATATATTTTAACAAAAATTTACAATATTTTATGGGTATGTTGTATATATATTTCAAAAGAAATTTATTTGCATTCAAATATATATTTTTTTATTGGTATTTTGTTGATTTATATTGATACGAGTTTACATTATTTTATATGTACTTTGTATATATATATTTTTATACAAATTCATGGTATTTTATGTGTATTTATATATATATATATATATATATATATATATATATATATATATATATATATATATATATATATATATATATATATATATATATATATATTTTTTTTTTTTTTCAAATAAATTTACATTATTTTATGTGTATTTTGTACATATATTTCATTACAAATTTACCTTATTTTATGTTTATTTTGTATGTGTATTTTGTATATTTATATTTATAGAAATACACATTCTTTTATTGGTATTTTGTTTATTTATTTTGATTCGAATTTACATTATTTTATATGTATTTTGTATACATTTCTTTATACGTATTTACTTAATTTTATGTGTATTTTGTATATATATTTTTATAGAAATCTACGTTATTTTATGTGTATTCGCATATATATTTTGAAACAAATTTACATTGTTTTATATGTATTTTGGATATCTCTTTCAATACAAATTTACCTTATTGGATGTGCATTTTGTATATTTATTTCAATACAAATTTAGATATTTTATGTGTATTTTGGTATATATATTTTTATAAGAAATGCGCTATGTTATGGGAATTTTGCATCTTTATTTTCATACAAATATACATTATTTTATTAATATTCGGTGTATTTATTTTGATACGATTTTACTTTATTCTATTTGTTTTTTGTATATATTTTTTTATACATATTTACATTATTTAATGTGTATCTTGCATATATATTTCATACAATTTTATTATCTATTATCTATTTTCATAGAAATACACATTCTTTTCGTGATATTTTGTTTATTTATTTTGACTCGAATTTACATTATTTAATATGTATTTTGTATATATATTTTTATACGTATTTACATCATTTCATGTTTATTTTGTATATATTTTTCTAAAGAAATCTACGTTATTTTATGTGTATTCGTATATATATTTTGAAACAAATTTACATTGTTTTATGTGTATTTTGCATATTTTTTCAATACAAATTTACGTTATTGTATGTGCATTTTGTATATTAATTTGAACTCAAATTTGATTATTCTGTGTTTTTTTGTATATGTATTTTTATAAAAATATTCTTTATTTTGTTGGTATTTGCATCTTTATTTTCATACAAATTTACATTATTTTATTGATTTTCTGTGTATTTATTTTAATACGATTTTACATTATTCTATGTGTATTTTGTATATATATTTTATAAAAATGATCGTTATTTTATGTGTATTTGTTTTCATTTCATACAAATTTACCTTATTTTATGTGTATTTTGTACATGTATTTAAATACAAATTTATCTAGTTATATGTGTATTTTGTATGTCTTTTTTCATAAAAATTGAAACTATTTTTGGGTATTTTTGTATATATTTTTATATAAATTTTCGTTATTTTGTGTATTTTGAATATTTATTTTCCTACAAATATACGTTCTTTTATCTGAATTTTGTTTATTTATTTTGATAGGAATTTACATTATTTTAGGTGTATTTGGTATATATATTTTTATACTTATTTACATCATTTATATGTATTTTGTATGTATATTTTCATAGAAATTTACTCTATTTTATATGTATTCGTATATATATTTTGATACAAATATACATTATTGATGTGTATTTTGCATATCTATTTCAATACAAATTTACTTTATTGAATGTGCATTTTGTATATCTATTTTAATACAAATTTAATTATTTTATGTGTTTTTTTGTATGTATATTTTTATAAAAATATGCGTTAATATATGGGTATTTTGCATCTTTATTTTCATACAAATTTACATTATTTTATTGATATTCTGTTTATTTATTTTGAAACGATTTTACATTATTTTATGTGTATTTTGTATATATATTTTTATACATATTTACAATATTTAATGTATATTTTGTATATATATTTTATGCAAATTTTCGTTATTTTATGCGTATTTGTTTATATATTTTCATACAATTATACATTATTTAATGTGCATTTTGTATATGTATCTCAACTCAAATCTGCCTAATTTTATGTATAGTTTGCATATCTATTTTCAAACAAATTTAAATAATTTTTGTGTATTTTTGTATATATTTTCATATAAATTTTAGTTATTTTATTTGTATTTTGTATATATATTTTCCTTCATATATACATTCTTTTATTGGAATTTTGTTTATTCATTTTGATACGAATTTACATTATTTTATGTGTATTTTGTATATATATATTTCTACGTATTTACATTGTTTTATGTGTATTTTCTATATATATTTTCATAAAAATTTACGTTATTTTATTTTGTGTATTCGTATATATATTGATACAAATTTCTATTATTTTATGTGTTTTTAGCATATCTATTTTAATAAAAAATTTCCTTATTGAATGTGGGTTTTGTATATTCATTTTAATAGAAATTTAATTATTTTATGTGTATTTTTGTATATATATTTTTTTTAAATATGAGTAATTTTATCGGTATTTTGCATCTTTATTTTCATAAATTTTCACATTACTTTATTGATATTCTGTATTTATTGATACAATTTTACATTTCTCTAGGTGTATTTTTTATATATATTTCTGTATATATATATATATATATATATATATATATATATATATATATATATATATATATATATATATATATATATATATATATATATATATATATATATATATATATATATATATATATATATATATATATATATATATATATATATATATATATATATATATATATATATATATATATATATATATATATATATATATATATATATATATATATATATATATATATATATATATATATATATATACTGGTGATCTCCTAGCCTTCTTAACTGACTCTTGGTCATCCTCTCTTAGCCGTTTCATTGAAACTTTTGCTATTGCGCTGGACATATCAAAAGCTTTTGATAGGGTCTGGCACAAATCTTTGCTTTCTAAACTACCCTCCTACGGTTTCTATCCTTCTCTCTGTACCTTTATCTCCAGTTTCCTTTCTGACTGTTCTATTTCTGCCGTGGTAGACGGTCACTGTTCTTCCCCTAAATCTATTAACAGTGGTGTCCCACAGGGTTCTGTCCTATCTCCCACTCTTTTTCTGTTGTTCATTGATGATCTTCTTTCCAAAACGAACTGTCCTATCCATTCCTACGCCGATGATTCCACTCTGCATTATTCAACTTCTTTTAATAGAAGACCCACCCTTCAGGAACTTAACGACTCAAGGCTGGAGGCTGCAGAACGCTTAGCCTCAGACCTTACTATTATTTCCGATTGGGGCAAGAAGAACCTGGTGTCCTTCAACGCCTCAAAAACACAGTTTCTCCACCTATCCACTCGACACAATCTTCCAAACAACTATCCTCTATTCTTTGACAACACCCAGCTATCACCTTCCTCAACACTAAACATCCTCGGTCTGTCCTTAACTCAAAATCTCAACTGGAAACTTCATATCTCATCTCTTACTAAATCAGCTTCCTCGAGGCTGGGCGTTCTGTACCGTCTCCGCCAGTTCGTCTCCCTGCACAGTTGCTGTCCATATACAGGGCCTTGTCCGCCCTCGTATGGAGTATGCATCTCATGTGGGGGCTCCACCACACAGCTCTTCTGGACAGAGTGGAGGCAAAGGCTCTTCGTCTCATCAGCTCTCCTCCTCATACTGATAGTCTTCTACCTCTTAAATTCCGCCGCAATGTTGCCTCTCTTTCTATCTTCTATCGATATTTCCACGCTGACTGCTCTTCTGAACTTGCTAACTGCATGCCTCCACAAATCCCGCGGCCCCGCTTCAATAGACTTTCTACTCATGCTCATCCCTATACTGTCCAAACCCCTTATGCAAGAGTTAACCAGCATCTTCACTCTTTCATCCCTCACGCTGGTAAACTCTGGAACAATCTTCCTTCATCTGTATTTCCTCCTGCCTACGACTTGAACTCTTTCAAGAGGAGGTATCAGGACACCTCTCCTCCCGAAACTGACTTATCTTTCGGCCACCTCTTTGGATTCTTTTATTAATGTTTACTTTTTATATATATATATATATGTATATATATATATATATATATGTATATATATATATATATATATATATATATATATATATATATATATATATATATATATATATATATATATATATATATATATATATATATATATATATATATATATATATATATATATATATATATATATATATATATATATATATATATATATATATATATATATATATATATATATATATATATATGTATATATATATATATATATATATATGCAAATTTACGTTATTTTATGTTTGTTTGTTTATATATTTTGTTAGAAATTTACAATAATTTATTGGTATTTTCTATATACGTATATTTCAAAACAAATTTACCTAATTTAATGTGTATTTTGTATATCTATTTTCATACAAATTTTAATTATTTTTGTGTTTTTTTGTATAGATTTGAATAGATATGTTTTGTGTATTTTGTAAATTTAATTTCACACAAATGTATATTATTTTATTGGTATTTTGTTGATTTATTTAGATACGAATTTACATTGTTTGATGTGTAATTTGTATATATATTTTTATACGTATTTACATTATTTAATGTGTATTTTGTATATATATTTTTATACAAATTTATGTTATTTTACGTGTATTTGTATATATATTTTGATACAAATCTACATTTATATTACGTATATTTTGTATATATATTTAATTACAAATTTGCTTTATTTTATGTTTATTTTTATATTTATTTTCATTCAAATTTAAATTATTTTATTTGTATATATTTATTTGTATTTACGTTATTTTATGTGTATTTTCTATATATATTTTCATTCAAAATTACATTATTTTACCGGTATTTTGTTCATTATTTCGATTCAAATTTAGTTTATTTCACGTGTATTTTCTATACATATTTTTATACGCATTTACATTATTTAATATGTGTTTTGTATATATATTTTTTATACAATTTTACTTAATTTTATGTGCATTTGTTTTTTTTTATATATAAATTAACATTATTTTAATTGTATTTTTTACTTTTTTTACAACAAATTTGACTTATTTATATGTATTTTGTTTATTTATTTTCATACAAATTTTAATTATTTTATGTGCATTTTTGTACATATATTTTTATAGAAATTTGCGTTATTTTATGTGTATTTTGTATATATTTTTTCATAGAAATTTACATTTTTTAATTTTTATTTTCGTTACGTATTTTGATACGAATTTACATTATTATATGTGTATTTTGTATATATATTGTATACGTATTTTCATTATTTAATGTGTATTTTGTTTATATATTTTAAAACAAATTTATATTATTTTATGCGCATCTGTTAAAATATTTTGATACAAATTTACATTATTTCATGTATTTTGTATATATATTTCAATACAAATTTAATTTATTTTATGTATATTTTGTATATCTATTTTCAGACAAATTTAAATTACTTTTGTGTATTTTTGTATATAGTTTTATACAAATTTACGTTATTTTATGTTTATTTTGTATATTTATTTTCATACAAATTCACATTCTTCTATTGGTATTTTGTTTATTTATTTTGGTACGAATTTACATTATTTTATGTGTATTTTGTATATATATTTTTATACGTATTTACATCATTTTATGTGTATTTCTTATTTGTATTTTTATAGAAATTTACGTTTTTTTATGTGTATTCGTATTTTTTTTTTTTTTTTTTTTTTTTTACGTCGCGGCCTATTGCGCCGGTAGGCTTGTTCCCGGTGGATCCTGATGGTCGGTCCAAGGCTTCTTTCCGGTGGGTCCTGATGGTCGGCCCAGCCCGTTCTGGCGCAGGCGAGTGTTTATAGTGGCGCCATCTTGCATTGGCTCAAGCTGCCCTCCCGGAGCTCATCTTTGATCCTAGAATCTAGAGTCCGGGTTGATAGGTGGTCTTCTGGACAGCATGTGGGTATATATATTTTGAAACAAATTTACATTGTTTAATAATGTAAATGTGTAAATAATGTGTTTTGCATATCTATTTCAATTCAAATTTATCATATTGTATGTGCATTTTGTATATTTATTTTAATACAAATTTAATTATTTGATGTGTATTTTTGTATATATATTTTTTATAAAAATATGATTTTTTTAATGGGTATTTTGCATCTTTATTTTCATACAAATTTACATTATTTGATTGATATTCTGTGTTTTGCATATCTATTTCAATTCAAATTTATCATATTGTATGTGCATTTTGTATATTTATTTTAATACAAATTGCATATCTATTTTTATTCAAATTTATCATATTGTATATGCATTTTGTATATTTGTTTTAATACAAATTTAATTATTTGATGTGCATTTTTGTATATATATTTTTTATAAAAATATGATTTTTTTTAATGGGTATTTTGCATCTTTATTTTCATACAAATTTACATTATTTGATTGATATTCTGTGTTTTGCATATCTATTTCAACTCAAATTTATCATATTGTATGTGCATTTTGTATATTTATTTTAATACAAGTTTAATTATTTGATGTGTATTTTTGTATATATATATTTTTTTAAAAATATTATTTTTTTAATGGGTATTTTGCATCTTTATTTTCATACAAATTTACATTATATGATTGATATTATGTGTATTTGTTTTGATACGATTTTACATTGTTCTATGTGTATTTTGTAAATATTTAATTTTACATATTTACATTATTTAACGTGTATTTTCTATATATATTTTATACAAGCATACGTTACTTTATGTCTATTTGTTTATATATTTTCATAAAAATTAACAATATTTTATGGGTATTTTGTATATGTATTTCAAAACAGATTTACCTAATTTTATGTGGATTTTGTATATCTATTTTCATAGAAATTGAAATTATTTTTGTGTTTTTTTGTATGTATTTTAATACAAATTTTACTTTTTTTATATATTATTTTGTATATTGATTTTCCTACATATATACATTCTTTTATTGAAATTTAGTTTATTGAATTTGATGCGAATTTACCTTGTTTTAGATGTATTTTGTATATATATTTTTATACGTATTTACATCATTTTGTGTATTTTTTTATATATTTTCATAGAAATTTACATTATTTTATGAGTTTTCGTATATATATTTTGATACAAATCTGCATCATTTGATGTGTATTTTGCATATCTATTTCAATACAAATTTACCTAATTGTATGCGCATTTTGTACATTTATTTTAATACAAATTAAATTATTTTATGTGTATTTTTGTATATATTTTTAAAAAAAATATGCGTTATTTTATGGGTATTTTGCATCTTTATTTTCATAGAAATTTACATTATTTTATTGATATTCTGTTCATTTATTTTGATACGATTTTACATTATTCTATGTGTATTTTGTATATATATTTTTTATACATTTTTCCTTAATTTAATGTGTATTTTGATATATATATTTTATTCAAATTTACGTTACGTTAAGTTACGTTACGTTACGTGTATTTGTTGATATATGTTGATACAAATTTACAATATCTTATGGGTATTTTGTATATATATTTCAAAGGAAATTTACCTAGTTTTATGTGTATTTTGTATATCTATTTTCATACAAATTCAAATTATTTCTGGGTATATTTTTTATATATTTTAATACAAATTTTACTTATGTTATGTGTATTTTGTAAATTTATTTTCATTCAAATATATATTATTTTATTGGTATTTTGTTGATTTATTTTGATAAGAATTTACATTATTTTATGTGTACTTTGTATATATATTTTTATACATTATTTAATGTTTATTTTGAATATATATTTTTATACTAATTCATGTTATTTTTTGTGTATTTATATATATATTTTCATACAAATACACATTCTTTTATTGATATTTTGTTCATTTATTCTGACGCGAATTTACATTATTTAATGTGTATTTTGTATATATATTTTATACATATTTACATCATTTCATGTGTATTTTGTATATATATTTCTATAGAAATCTACGTTATTTTATGTGTATTCGTATATAGATTTTGAAGCAAATTTACACTTTCATGTGTATTTTGCATATTTTTTCAATACAAATTTACCTTATTGTATATGCATTTTGTATATTAATTTTAATACAAATTTAATTATTCTATGTGTATTTTTGTATATGTATTTTTATAAAAAATATGCTTTATTTTACGGGTATTTTGCATCTTTATTTTCATACAAATTTACATTATTTTATTGATATTCTGCTCATTCATTTTGATACGATTTGACATTATTTTATGTGTATTTTGTATATATTTTTCATTCAAATTTACGTTATTTTATGTGTATTTGTTTATATATTTTAACAAAAATTTACAATATTTTATGGGTATGTTGTATATATATTTCAAAAGAAATTTATTTGCATTCAAATATATATTTTTTTATTGGTATTTTGTTGATTTATATTGATACGAGTTTACATTATTTTATATGTACTTTGTATATATATATTTTTATACAAATTCATGGTATTTTATGTGTATTTATTTATATATATATATATATATAAATATATATATATATAAATATATATATATATATATATATATATATATATATATATATATATTTTTTTTTTTTCTTGATATAAATTTACATTATTTTATGTGTATTTTGTACATATATTTCATTACAAATTTACCTTATTTTATGTTTATTTTGTATGTGTATTTTGTATATTTATATTTATAGAAATACACATTCTTTTATTGGTATTTTGTTTATTTATTTTGATTCGAATTTACATTATTTTATATGTATTTTGTATACATTTCTTTATACGTATTTACTTAATTTTATGTGTATTTTGTATATATATTTTTATAGAAATCTACGTTATTTTATGTGTATTCGCATATATATTTTGAAACAAATTTACATTGTTTTATATGTATTTTTGCATATCTCTTTCAATACAAATTTTCCTTATTGGATGTGCATTTTGTATATTTATTTCAATACAAATTTAAATATTTTATGTGTATTTTGGTATATATATTTTTATAAGAAATGCGCTATGTTATGGGAATTTTGCATCTTTATTTTCATACAAATATACATTATTTTATTAATATTCGGTGTATTTATTTTGATACGATTTTACTTTATTCTATTTGTTTTTTGTATATATTTTTTTTATACATATTTACATTATTTAATGTGTATCTTGCATATATATTTCATACAATTTTATTATCTATTATCTATTTTCATAGAAATACACATTCTTTTCGTGATATTTTGTTTATTTATTTTGACTCGAATTTACATTATTTAATATGTATTTTGTATATATATTTTTATACGTATTTACATCATTTCATGTGTATTTTGTATATATATTTCTAAAGAAATCTACGTTATTTTATGTGTATTCGTATATATATTTTGAAACAAATTTACATTGTTTTATGTGTATTTTGCATATTTTTTCAATACAAATCTACCTTATTGTATGTGCATTTTGTATATTAATTTGAACTCAAATTTGATTATTCTGTGTATTTTTGTATATGTATTTTTATAAAAATATTCTTTATTTTGTTGGTATTTGCATCTTTATTTTCATACAAATTTACATTATTTTATTGATTTTCTGTGTATTTATTTTAATACGATTTTACATTATTCTATGTATTTTGTATATATATTTTATAAAAATGATCGTTATTTTATGTGTATTTGTTTTCATTTCATACAAATTTACCTTATTTTATGTGTATTTTGTACATATATTTAAATACAAATTTATCTAGTTATATGTGTATTTTGTATGTCTTTTTTCATAAAAATTTAAACTATTTTTGGGTATTTTTGTATATATTTTTATATAAATTTTCGTTATTTTATGTGTATTTTGTATATTTATTTTCCTACAAATATACGTTCTTTTATCTGAATTTTGTTTATTTATTTTGATAGGAATTTACATTATTTTAGGTGTATTTAGTATACATATTTTTATACTTAATTACATCATTTATATGTATTTTTATGTATATTTTCATAGAAATTTACTCTATTTTATATGTATTCGTATATATATTTTGATACAAATTTATATTATTGATGTGTATTTTGCATATCTATTTCAACACAAATTTACTTTATTGAATGTCCATTTTGTAGATTTATTTTAATACAAATTTAATTATTTTGTGTTTTTTTGTATGTATATTTTTATAAAAATATGCGTTAATATATGGGTATTTTGTATCTTTATTTTTATACAAATTTACATTATTTTATTGATATTCTGTTTATTTATTTTGAAACGATTTTTTTACATATTTCCAATATTTAATGTATATTTTGTATATATATCTTATGCAAATTTATGTTATTTTATGCGTATTGGTTTATATATTTTCATACAATTTTACATTATTTAATGTGCATTTTGTATATGTATTTCATTTCAAATTTGCCTAATTTTATGTATAGTTTGCATATCTATTTTCAAACAAATTTAAAAAAAATTTGTGTATTTTTGTATATATTTTCATACAAATTTTAGTTATTTTATTTGTATTTTGTATATATATTTTCCTACAAATATACATTCTTTTATTGGAATCTTGTTTATTCATTTTGATTCGAATTTACATTATTTTATGTGTATTTTGTATATATATATTTCTACGTATTTACATTGTTTTATGTGTATTTTCTATATATATTTTCATAAAAATTTACGTTATTTTATTTTGTGTATGCGTATATATTTTGATACAAATTTCTATTATTTTATGTGTTTTTAGCATATCTATTTTAATAAAAATTTTCCTTATTGAATGTGTGTTTTGTATATTCATTTTAATAGAAATTTAATTATTTTATGTGTATTTTTGTATATATATTTTTTTTAAATATATTTACATTTATATATATTTATCATCTTATATATATATATATATATATATATATATATTTTTTTATATTTTTTTTATATATATATATATATATATATATATATATATATATATATATATATATATATATATATATATATATATATATATATATATATATACATACATATATATATATACATACATATATATATATACATACATATATATATATATATATATATATATATATATATATATATATATATATATATATATATATATATATATATATATATATATATATATATATATGCAAATTTAGGTTATTTTGTGTTTGTTTGTTTATATATTTTTTTAGAAATTTACAATAATTTATTGGTATTTTCTATATACGTATATTTCAAAACAAATTTACCTAATTTAATGTGTATTTTGTATATCTATTTTCATACAAATTTTAATTATTTCTGTGTTTTTTTGTATATATTTGTATAGATATGTTTTGTGTATTTTGTAAATTTAATTTCACACAAATGTATATTATTTTATTGGTATTTTGTTGATTTATTTAGATACGAATTTACATTGTTTGATGTATAGTTTGTATATATATTTTTATACGTATTTACATTATTTAATGTGTATTTTGTATATATATTTTTATACAAATTTTTGTTATTTTACGTGTATTTGTATATATATTTTGATACAAATCTACATTTATATTACGTATATTTTGTATATATATTTAATTACAAATTTGCCTTATTTTATGTTTATTTTTATATTTATTTTCATTCAAATTTAAATTATTTTATGTGTATATATTTATTTGTATTTACGTTATTTTATGTGTATTTTCTATATATATTTTCATTCAAAATTACATTATTTTACCGGTATTTTGTTCATTATTTCGATTCAAATTTAGTTCATTTCAATTGTATTTTCTATACATATTTTTATACGCATTTACATTATTTAATGTGTGTTTTGTATATATATTTTTTATACAATTTTACTTAATTTTATGTGCATTTGTTTGTTTTTATATATAAATTAACATTATTTTAATTGTATTTTTTACTTTTTGTACAACAAATTTGACTTATTTATATGTATTTTGTTTATTTATTTTCATACAAATTTTAATTATTTTATGTGCATTTTTGTACAAATATTTTTATAGAAATTTGCGTTATTTTATGTGTATTTTGTATATATTTTTTCATAGAAATTTACATTTTTTAATTTTTATTTTCGTTACGTATTTTGATACGAGTTTACATTATTATATGTGTATTTTTTATATATATTGTATACGTATTTTCATTATTTAATGTGTATTTTGTTTATATATTTTAAAACAAATTTATATTATTTTATGCGCATCTGTTAAAATATTTTGATACAAATTTACATTATTTCATGTATTTTGTATATATATTTCAATACAAATTTAATTTATTTTATGTATATTTTGTATATCTATTTTCAGACAAATTTAAATTACTTTTGTGTATTTTTGTATATAGTTTTATACAAATTTACGTTATTTTATGTTTATTTTGTATATTTATTTTCATACAAATTGACATTCTTCTATTGGTATTCTGTTTATTTATTTTGGTACGAGTTTACATTATTTTATGTTTATTTTGTATATATTTTTTTTATACGTATTTACATCATTTTATGTGTATTTCTTATTTGTATTTTATAGAAATTTACGTTTTTTTATGTGTATTCGTATTTTATTTATTTTTTTTTTTTTACGTCGCGGCCTATTGCGCCGGTAGGCTTGTTCCCGGTGGATCCTGATGGTCGGTCCAAGGCTTCTTTCCGGTGGGTCCTGATGGTCGGCCCAGCCCGTTCTGGCGCAGGCGAGTGTTTATAGTGGCGCCATCTTGCATTGGCTCAAGCTGCCCTCCCGGAGCTCATCTTTGATCCTAGAATCTAGAGTCCGGGTTGATAGGTGGTCTTCTGGACAGCATGTGGGTATATATATTTTGAAACAAATTTACATTGTTTAATAATGTAAATGTGTAAATAATGTGTTTTGCATATCTATTTCAATTCAAATTTATCATATTGTATGTGCATTTTGTATATTTATTTTAATACAAATTTAATTATTTCATGTGTATTTTTGTATATATATTTTTTTATAAAAATATGATTTTTTTTAATGGGTATTTTGCATCTTTATTTTCATACAAATTTACATTATTTGATTGATATTCTGTGTTTTGCATATCTATTTCAATTCAAATTTATCATATTGTATGTGCATTTTGTATATTTATTTTAATACAAATTGCATATCTATTTTTATTCAAATTTATCATATTGTATATGCATTTTGTATATTTGTTTTAATACAAATTTAATTATTTGATGTGCATTTTTGTATATATATTTTTTATAAAAATATGATTTTTTTTAATGGGTATTTTGCATCTTTATTTTCATACAAATTTACATTATTTGATTGATATTCTGTGTTTTGCATATCTATTTCAACTCAAATTTATCATATTGTATGTGCATTTTGTATATTTATTTTAATACAAGTTTAATTATTTGATGTGTATTTTTGTATATATATATTTTTTTTAAAATATTATTTTTTTTAATGGGTATTTTGCATCTTTATTTTCATACAAATTTACATTATATGATTGATATTATGTGTATTTGTTTTGATACGATTTTACATTGTTCTATGTGTATTTTGTAAATATTTAATTTTACATATTTACATTATTTAACGTGTATTTTCTATATATATTTTATACAAGCATACGTTACTTTATGTCTATTTGTTTATATATTTTCATAAAAATTAACAATATTTTATGGGTATTTTGTATATGTATTTCAAAACAGATTTACCTAATTTTATGTGGATTTTGTATATCTATTTTCATAGAAATTGAAATTATTTTTGTGTTTTTTTGTATGTATTTTAATACAAATTTTACTTTTTTTATATATTATTTTGTATATTGATTTTCCTACATATATACATTCTTTTATTGAAATTTAGTTTATTGAATTTGATGCGAATTTACCTTGTTTTAGATGTATTTTGTATATATATTTTTATACGTATTTACATCATTTTGTGTATTTTTTTATATATTTTCATAGAAATTTACATTATTTTATGAGTTTTCGTATATATATTTTGATACAAATGTGCATCATTTGATGTGTATTTTGCATATCTATTTCAATACAAATTTACCTAATTGTATGCGCATTTTGTATATTTATTTTAATACAAATTAAATTATTTTATGTGTATTTTTGTATATATATTTTTAAAAAAATATGCGTTATTTTATGGGTATTTTGCATCTTTATTTTCATAGAAATTTACATTATTTTATTGATATTCTGTTCATTTATTTTGATACGATTTTACATTATTCTATGTGTATTTTGTATATATATTTTTTATACATTTTTCCTTAATTTAATGTGTATTTTGATATATATATTTTATTCAAATTTACGTTACGTTAAGTTACGTTACGTTACGTGTATTTGTTGATATATGTTGATACAAATTTACAATATCTTATGGGTATTTTGTATATATATTTCAAAAGAAATTTACCTAGTTTTATGTGTATTTTGTATATCTATTTTCATACAAATTCAAATTATTTCTGGGTATTTTTTTATATATTTTAATACAAATTTTACTTATGTTATGTGTATTTTGTAAATTTATTTTCATTCAAATATATATTATTTTATTGGTATTTTGTTGATTTATTTTGATAAGAATTTACATTATTTTATATGTACTTTGTATATATATTTTTATACATTATTTAATGTTTATTTTGAATATATATTTTTATACTAATTCATGTTATTTTTTGTGTATTTGTATATATATTTTCATACAAATTTATATTATTTTATGTGTATTTTGTACATATATTTCATTACAAATTTACCTTATTTTATGTTTATTTTGTATATTTATTTCATTCAATTTTAAATTAATTTATGTGTATATTTATATCTGTATTTAGGTTATTTATGTGTATTTTCTATATATATTTTCATCCAAAATTCCATTATTTTATTGGTATTTTCTTAATTTAATTCGATACGAATTTAGATTATTTCATAGGTATTTTGTATACATATTTTTATATGCATGTACATTATTTAATGTGTGTTTTGTATATATATTTTTGTGCAGATTTACTTTATTTTATATGCATTTTTGTACATATATTTTCATAGAAATTTACTCTATTTTATGAGTATTCGTATATATATTTATATCCAAATTTACATTATTGAAGTGTATTTTGCATATTTATTTCAATGCAAATTTACTTTATTGTATGTGCATTTTGTATATTTATTTTAATACAAATTTAATTATTGATATGTATTTTAGTATATATATTTTTACACAAATATGCGTTATTATATGGGTATTTTTCATCTTTATTTTCATACAAATTTACATTATTTTATTGATATTCTGTTTATTTATTTTGATACGATTTAACATTATTTTATGAGTATTTTGTATATATACTTTTATACATATTTAAAATATTTAATGTATATTTTGTATATATGTTTTATTCAAATTTACGTTATTTTATGTGTGTTTTGTATATGTATTTCAATCCAAATTTTCCTAACTTTATGTGTATTTTGCATATCTATTTTCAAACAAATTCAAATTATTTTTGTGTATTTTTGTATATATTTTTCTGCAAATTTTATTTATTTTATTTGTATTTTGTAGATATATTTTCCTACAAATATACATTCTTTTATTGGAATTTTGTTTATTTATTTTGATACGAATTTACATTATTTTATGTGTATTTTGTATATATATTTTTCTACGTATTTAAATTATTTTATGTGTATTTTGTATATACATTTTCATAAAAACTTAAGTTATTTTATAGTGTGTATTCGTATATATTTTGATACAAATTTTATACAAATTCATGTTATTTTATGTGTATTTGTATATATATTTGCATACAAATTTATTTTATTTTATGTGTATTTTTATATATATTTCATTACAAATTTACCTTATTTTATGTTTATTTTGTATATTTAATTCATTTAATTTTAAATTATTTTATGTGTATATTTGTATTTGTATTTAGGTTATTTTATGTGCATTTTCTATATATATTTTTATTCAAAATTACATTATTTTATTGGTATTTTCTTAATTTAATTTGATACGAATTTAGATTATTTCATAGGTATTTTGTATACATATTTTTATACTCACTTACATTATCTAATGTGTGTTTTGTATATATATTTTTATGCAAATTTATTTTATGTGCATTTTTGTACATATATTTTTAAAGAAATTTGCGTTATTTTATGAGTATTTTGTATATGTTTTCTCATACAAATTTACATTATTTTATTGGTATTTTGTTCATTTATTTTGATACGAAATACATGATTATATGTGTATTTTGTACATATTTTTTATACGTATTTACATTATTGAATGTGTATTTTGTTTATATATTTTTATAGAAATTCACTTTGTTATATGTGTATTTGTATAAATATTTTGATTTTGAAATTTACATTATCTTATGTATTTTGTATATATATTTCAATTCAAATTTAGCTTATTTTATGTGTATTTTGTATATCTATTTTCATACAAATTTAATTACTTTTGTGTATTTTTGTGTATAGTTTTATACAAATTTACGTTATTTAATGTGTATTTTTTATATTTATATTAAAACAAATACACATTCTTTTATTGGTATTTTTTTAATTATTTTGATACGAATTTACATTATTTTATGTGTATTTTGTATACATTTTTTTATACGGATTTACTTAATTTTATGTGTATTTTGTATATATATTTTTATAGAAATCTACCTTATTTTATGTGTATTCGTATATATATTTTGAAACAAATTTACATTGTTTATATGTATTTTGCATATCTATTTCAATACAGGTTTACCTTATTGTATTCGCATTTTGTATATTTATTTTAATACTAATTCAATTATTTTATGTGTATTTTGTTTATATATTTTTAAAAAAAAATCGTTTTTTTTTGGGATATTTTGCATCTTAATTTTCATACAAATTTTCATTATTTTATTAACATTCTGTGTACTTATTTTGATACGATTTAACATTATTCTATTTGTGCTTTGTATATATTTTTTTTATATATATTTACATTATTTAATGTGTATTTTGTATATATATTTTATACAAATCTACATTATTTTAAGTGTATTTGTTTATATATTTTCATTCAAATTTACATTGTTTTAGGCGTATTTTGTAAATGTATTTCAATACAAATTTACTTAATTTTATGTGTATTTTGTATATTTATTTTCATACAAATTTTAATTATTTTTGTGTATTTTTGTAAATAGTTTTATACAAATTTAGATTATTTTATGTGTATTTTGTATATCTATTTTCACACAAATACACATTCTTTTATTGATATTTTTTTATTTATTTTGACGCGAATTTACATTATTTAATGTGTATTTTGTATATATATTTTTATACGTATTTCCATCATATCATGTGTATTTTGTATATATATTTCTATAGAAATCTACGTTGATTTATATGTATTCGTATATTGATTTTGAAACAAATTTACACTGTTTTATGTGTATTTTGCATATTTTTTCAATACAAATTTACCTTATTGTATATGCATTTTGTATATTAGTTTTAATACAAATTTAATTATTCTATGTGTATTTCTGTATATGTATTTTTTATAAAAATATGCTTTATTTTATGGGTATTTTGCATCCTTATTTTCATACAAATTTACATTATTTTATTGATATTCTGTGTTTTTATTTTGATACGATTTTACATTATTCTATGTGTATTTTGAATATATATTTTTTACAAATGTATGTTATTTTGTCAATTTGTTTTCATTTCATACAAACTTACATTATTTTATGTGTATTTTGTACATGTATTTAAAGACAAATTTAACTAATTATATGTGTATTTTGTATGTATATTATGGAAATTGATTTTTTTTTGTATATATTTTTTACAAATTTTCGTTATTTTATGTGTATTTTGTATATTTATTTTTCTACAAATATACGTTCTTTTATCGGAATTTTGTTTATTTATTTTGATACGAATTTACATTATTTTAGGTTTATTTGGTATATATATTTTTATACTATTTACATCATTTTATATGTATTTTGTATGTATATTTTCATACAAATTTACACTATTTTATGTGTATTCTCACATATATTTTGATACAAATCTACATTCTTGATGTTTATTTTGCATATCTATTTCAATACAAATTTACTTTATTGTATGTGCATTTTGTATATTTATTTCAATACAAATTTATTTATTTCATGAGCTTTTTTGTATATATATTTTTATGCAAATATACGTTATTAGATGGGTATTTTGCATATTTATTTTCATACAAATTTACATTATTTTATTGATATTCTCTTTATTTATTTTGATACGATTTAACATTATTCTATGTGTATTTTGTATATATATTTTTATACATATTTACATCATTTAATGTATATTTTGAATATATATTTTATCCAAATTCACGTTATTTTATGTGTATTTGTTTATATATTTTCATACAAATTTACACTATTTAATGTGTGTTTTATATATGTATTTCAATACAAATTTGCCTAATTTTATGTGTTTTTTGCATATCTATCTTGAAACAAATTTAAATTATTTTTGTATACTTTTGTATATATTTTTATACAAATTTTAGTTATTTTATTTGTATTTTGTATTTATATTTTCCTACAAATATACATTCTCTTATTGGAATTTTGTTGATTTATTTTGATACGAATCTACATTACCTTATGTGTCTTTTGTATATATATTTTTCTACGTATTTACATTAGTTTATATGTATTTTGTATATATATTTTATTGTGTGTATTCGTATGGCTGGAGTAGGTAGGAAGACACCTACCGAACGGGCGCAAGCCACTCCCGGTGAGGTATATATGGGAGGTGAGAAGGGAGCTGAAGCCCTCCAAAGACCCTTCCCATGTCCTCATTAACCGTTTCCCTATTGTCTCACCAACACCGGAGAGTAGTTCAGCATGCTCTCTAAAGACAGATCCTCTCTTTATCCACACCACACTACATTCACACAACATATACACCTTTTCCCAAAATTAAATTTTCAAAATGGCGCACATACACCAAGCCTCGGAGTCCCCGCTTGGGGGGGGGACCACAAATTTCCCCAGGGAGGACTCCCTTTCTGGCTGCCGACCCGAGAGGTGTCTTGATAACTCATCGAACCTCTTTCTTCTCAATTTCTGCAACATTCGCGGTCTTCGCTCTAATTTTCATTCTGTGGAACATCATCTCTCCTCCTCTAAACCTCACCTTCTCTTCCTTACCGAAACACAGGTTTCTGAGGCTACTGACAGCAATCTCTACTCTGTTCCCTCCTACTATCTCTATCCTAAATTTCAATCCAAAGCAGGATGTTGCGCCTACGTGCGCAACGACATCACTTGCTCTCGTGCCCACGACCTTGACTCTTCTGAATTTTCCACCATCTGGCTAAGACTTCATTGTCATTCTATTACTAAATACATCTGTGCTGTTTATCTCTCACCTAACTCTACCAACTATGTAAAATTCTTTGACTATTTGAATTCTAAAGTGGAGCACATCTTGACCCACTCTCCCTTCGCTGAAATCTCCATCCTAGGAGATTTCAATGTTCACCACCAGCTTTGGCTTTCATCCTCTTTCACTGACCATCCTGGTGAACAAGCCTACAACTTTGCTATCCTCAACGACCAAAAGCAGTTGGTCCAGCACCCTACACGTATTCCCGACCGTCTTGGAGACCGGCCCAACATTCTAGACCTCTTCCTTACCTCAAACCCTTCTGCTTATTCTGTCAAACTGTTCTCTCCGTTGGGCTCCTCTGATCACAATCTTATTTCTGCATCCTGTCCTATCGCTCCTGTACACCCTCTGGACCCACCGATGAGGCGATGCTTCTGGCATTTTGCTTCAGCTCGGTGGGACGACCTGAGGATGTATTTTTCCGATTTCCCGTGGAATGATTATTGCTTCCAGGATAGAGACCCCTCTGTGTGTGCTCAGCGCATCACAGAGGTAATTGTCTCTGGAATGGAGGCATACATTCCTCGTTCTTTCTCTACTCCTCACGCTAAAAAGCCTTGGTTTAATCACGCTTGTTCTCGTGCTGTCAATGATAGAGAGGTAGCTCACAAAAGGTACCAGAGCTTTCAAACTAATGCTAATTATGAACTTTACATTTCTGCCCGAAATCGTGCCAAATCTATTCTCCGACTAACCATAAATTCTTTCATTAATAGAAAATGTCAAAACCTTGCTTTCTCCACCACTTCACGTGACTTCTGGATTCTAGCCAAAACATCTCCTCCAACTTTACTTCTTCATCTTTCCCTCCACTCCTCAGTCCGAACGGCAACACTGCCGTCTCATCTATCTCTAAGGCTGAACTCTTCTCTCAAACTTTTTCTAAAAACTCCACTCTGGACGATTCTGGGCATATTCCTCCTACTCATCCCCCCTCTGACTCCTTTATGCCTGTTATAAAGATTCTTCAAAATGATGTTTTCTATGCCCTCTCTGGCCTCAATCCTCAGAAGGCTTATGGACCTGATGGAGTGCCTCCTATTGTCCTTAAAAACTGTGCCTCCGTGCTGTCACCCTGCCTGGTCAAACTCTTTCGCCTCTGCCTGTCAACATCTACCTTTCCTTCTTGCTGGAAGTATGCCTTCATACAGCCTGTACCTAAGAAGGGTGACCGCTCCAATCCCTCAAACTACCGTCCTATAGCTTTACTTTCTTGTTTATCTAAAGCTTTTGAATCAATCCTTAACCGGAAGATTCAAAAGCACCTTTCCACTTCTGACCTTCTATCTGATCGCCAGTATGGGTTCCGCAAGGGGCGTTCTACTGGTGATCTCCTAGCCTTCTTAACTGACTCTTGGTCATCCTCTCTTAGCCGTTTCGGTGAAACTTTTGCTATTGCGCTGGACATATCAAAAGCTTTTGATAGGGTCTGGCACAAATCTTTGCTTTCTAAACTACCCTCCTACGGTTTCTATCCTTCTCTCTGTACCTTTATCTCCAGTTTCCTTTCTGACCGTTCTATTTCTGCCGTGGTAGACGGTCACTGTTCTTCCCCTAAATCTATTAACAGTGGTGTCCCACAGGGTTCTGTCCTATCTCCCACTCTTTTACTGTTGTTCATTGATGATCTTCTTTGCAAAACGAACTGTCCTATCCATTCCTACGCCGATGATTCCACTCTGCATTACTCAACTTCTTTTAATAGAAGACCCACCCTTCAGGAACTTAACGACTCAAGGCTGGAGGCTGCAGAACGTTTAGCCTCAGCCCTTACTATTATTTCCGATTGGGGCAAGAAGAACCTGGTGTCCTTCAACGCCTCAAAAACACAGTTTCTCCACCTAGCCACTCGACACAATCTTCCAAACAACTATCCCCTATTCTTTGACAACACCCAGCTATCACCTTCCTCAACACTAAACATCCTTGGTCTATCCTTAACTCAAAATCTCAACTGGAAACTTCATATCTCATCTCTTACTAAATCAGCTTCCTCGAGGCTGGGCGTTCTGTACCGTCTCCGCCAGTTCTTCTCCCCTGCACAGTTTCTGTCCATATACAGGGGCCTTGTCCGCCCTCGTATGGAGTATGCATCTCATGTGTGGGGGGGCTCCACTCACACAGCTCTTCTGGACAGAGTGGAGGCTAAGGCTCTTCGTCTCATCAGCTCTCCTCCTCATACTGATAGTCTTCTACCTCTTAAATTCCGCCGCAATGTTGCCTCTCTTTCTATCTTCTATCGATATTTCCACGCTGACTGCTCTTCTGAACTTGCTAACTGCATGCCTCCCCCTCTCCCGCGGCCCCGCTGCACTCGACTTTCTACTCATGCTCATCCCTATACTGTCCAAACCCCTTATGCAAGAGTTAACCAGCATCTTCACTCTTTCATCCCTCACGCTGGTAAACTCTGGAACAATCTTCCTTCATCTGTATTTCCTCCTGCCTACGACTTGAACTCTTTCAAGAGGAGGGTATCAGGACACCTCTCCTCACGTATTTGATCTTCCTTTCGGCCACCTCTTTTGTATCTTTTTTAGGAGCAGCGAGTAGCGGGCTTTTTTTATTATTGTTTTCTTTTTTTGTGTGCCCTTGAGCTGCCTCCTTTGTTGTAAAAAAAAAATATATATATATATTTTGATACAAATTTTATACAAATTCATGTTATTTTATGTGTATTTGAATATATATTTTCATTTAAATTTACATTTTTTTATGTGTATTTTTACATGTCTTTAACTACAAATTTACCTTATTTTATGTTTATTTTATATATTCATTTCATGCAATTTAAAATTATTTTATGTGTATATTTGTATTTCTTTTTAGGTTATTTTATGTGTATTTTCTATCTATATTTTCATCGAAAATTACATTATTTTATTGGTATTCTGTTAATTTAATTCGATACGAATTTAGATTATTTCAAAGGTATTTTGTATACATGTTTTTATACGCATTTACATTATGTAATGTGTGTTTTGTATATATTTTTATGCAAATTTACTTTATTTTATGTGCATTTTTGTACATATATTTTTAGAGAAATTAGCGTTATTTTATGTGTATTTTGTATATGTTTTCTCATATAAATTTATATTATATTATTGGTATTTTGTTTATTTATTTTGATACGAATTATATGATTATATATGTATTTTGTGTATATATTTTTATACGTATTTACATTATTTAATGTGTATTTTGTTTATGTGTTTTTATACAAATTTACGTTATAATATGTGTATTTGTATAAATATTTTGATACAAATTTACGTTAAATGATGTATTTTGTATAAATATATTTTAATTCAAATTTAGCTTATTTTATGTGTATTTTGTATATCTATTTTCATACAAATTTAACTACTTTTGTGTATTTTTGTATATAGTTTTATATAAATTTACGTTATTTTATGTGTTTTTTGTATATTCATATTTATACAAATACACATTTTTTTATTGGTATTATGTTATTTATTTTGATACGAATTTACATTATTTTATGTGTATTTTGTATATATATTTTTTATACGTATTTACTTCATTTCATGTGTATTTTGTATATATATTTTTATAGAAATTACGTTATTTTATGTGTATTCGTATATATATTTTGAAACAAATTTACATTGTTTTATATGTATTTTGCTAATATATTTCAATTTAAATTTACCTTATTGTATGTGCATTTTGTATATTTATTTTAATACAAATTTAAATTTTTAATGTGTATTTTGGTATATATATTTTAAAAAAAGAAATACGTTATTTTATGGGTATTTTGCTTCTTTATTTTCATACAAATTTACATTATTTTATCAATATTCCGTGTATTTATTTTAATAAGATTTTACATTATTCTATTTGGGTTTTGTATATATATTTTTTATACATATTTACATTATTTAATGTGTATTTTGTATATATAATTTATACAAATTTACGTTATTTTAAGTGTATTTGTTTATGTATTTTCATTCAAATTTACATTATTTTATGTGTATTTTGTATATGTATTTCAATACAAATTTACCTAATTTTATGTGTATTTTGTATATTTATTTTCAAACAAATTTAAATTATTTTTGTGTATTTTTGTATATAGTTTTATAAAAATTTACGTTATTTTATGTGTATTTTGTATATATATTTTCATACAAATACACATTCTTTTATTGATATTTTGGTTATTTATTTTGACACAAATTTACATTATTTAATATCTATTTTGTATATATATATATATATATATATATATATATATATATATATATATATATATATATATATATATATATATATATATATATATATATATATATATATATATTTTTTTTTTTATACGTATTCACAACATCTCAAGTGTATTTTGAATATATATTTCTATAGAAATCTACGTTATTTTATGTGTATTCGTATATATATTTTGAAACAAATTTACATTGTTTTATGTTTATTTTGCATATTTTTCTTATAAAAATTTACCTTATTGTATGTGCATTTTGTATATTAATTTTAATACAAATTTAATTATTGAATGTGTATTTTTTATATGTATTTTTATAAAAATATGATTTATTTTATGGGTATTTTGCATCTTTATTTTCATACAAATTTACATTATTTTATTGATATTCTGTGTATATATTTTGATACGATTTTACATTATTCTATGTGTATTTTGTATATATATTTTATACAAATGTACGTTATTTTATGTGTATTTGTTTTCATTTCATACAAATTTACATTATTTTATGTGTATTTTGTACATATATTTGAAGACAAATTTAACTAATTATATGTGTATTTTGTATATCTATTTTCATACAAATTGAAATTATTCTATTTTTTTTTTGTATATATTTTTATACAAATTTTTGTTATTTTATGTGTATTTTGTATATTTATTTTCCTACAAATATACGTTCTTTAATCGGAATTTTGTTTATTTATTATGATACGAATTTACATTATCTTAGGTGTATTTGGTATATGTATTTTTATACTATTTACATCATTTTATATGTATTTTGTATGTATATTTTCATAGAAAATTAATCTATTTTATGTGTATTCGTATATACATTTTGATATAAATTTACATTATTGATGAGTATTTTGCATATCTATTTCAATACAAATTTACTTTATTGTATGTGCATTTTGTATATATATTTCAATACAAATTTAATTATTTCATGTGTATTTTTGTATATATATTTTTATGCAAATATTTTGCATCTATATTTTCATACAAATTTACATTATTTTATTGATATTCTGTTTATTTATTTTGATACGAGTTAACATTATTCTATGTGTATTTTGTATATATATTTTTATACATATTTATATTATTTAATGTATATTTTGTATATATATTTTATCCAAAGTTACGTTATTTCATGTGTATTTGTTTATATATTTTCATACAAAGTTTACATTATTTTATGTGTATTTTGTATATATATTTCAGTACAAATTTGCCTAATTTTATGTGTATTTTGCATATCTATTTTCAAACAAATTTAAATTATTTTTGTGTATTTTTGTATATATTTTTATTCAAATTTTTGTTTTTTATTTGTATTTTGTATATTTATTTTCCTACAAATATACATTCTTTTATTGGAATTTTGTTTATTTATTTTGATGCAAGTTTACATTATTTTATGTGTTTTTTGTCTATATATTTTTCTACGTATTTACATTATTTTACGTGTATTTTGTATATATATTTTAATAAAAAATAACATTATTTTATTGTGTGTATTCATATTTATTTTGGTACAAATTTTATACAAATTCATGTTATTTTATGTGTATTTGTATATATATTTTTATACAAATTTATATTATTTTATGTGTATTATTACATATTTTTCATTACAAATTTACATTATTTTTTTATTATTTTGTATATTTATTTCATTCAAATTTAAATTATTTTATGTGTACATTTGTATTTGTATTTAGGTAGTTTTAAGTGTATTTTCTATATATATTTTCATCCAAAATTATATTATTTTATTGGTATTTTCTTAATTTAACTCGATACGAATTTAGATTTTTTCATATGTATTTTGTATACATATTTTTATACTCATTTACATTAGTTAATGTGTGTTTTGTATATATATTTTTTATGCAAATTTACTTTATTTTATGTGCATTTTGTACATATAGTTTTATAGAAATTTGCGATATTTTTTGAGTATTTTATAAATGTTTACTCATACAAATTTACATTATTTTATTGGTATTTTGTTCATTTATTTTGATACGAATCACATGATTATATATGTATTTTGTACATATTTTTTTATACGTATTTACATTATTTAATGTGTATTTTGTTTATATATTTTTATACAAATTTATGTTATTATATGTTTATTTGTATAAAAATTTTGATACAAATCTACATTGTTTTATGTATTTTGTATATATATTTCAATTCAAATTTAGCTTATCTTATGTGTATTTTCTATATCTATTTTCAAACATATTTAATTACTTTTGTGTATTTATGAATTTAGTTTTATATAAATTTACGTTATTTTATGTGAATTTTGTATATTTATATTTATACAAATACACATTCTTTTATTAGTATTTTGTTTATTTATTTTGATACGAGTTTACATTATTTTATGTGTATTTCGTATACATTTTTTTATACGTATTTACCTCATTTTATGTGTATTTTGTATTTTTATTTTCATTCATATTTGAATTATTGTTGTGTATTTTTGTATATAGATTTATACAAATTTACGTTATTTTATGTGTATTTTGTATATCTATTTTCATACAAATACACATTCTTTTATTGATATTTTTTTTATTTATTTTGACACGAATTTACATTATTTAATGTGTATTTTGTATTTAAATTTTTATACATATTTACATCATTTCATGTGTATTTTGTATATATATTTCTATTGAAATCTACGTTATTTTATGTGTATTCGTATATATATATATATATATATATATATATATATATATATATATATATATATATATATATATATATATATATATATATATATATATATATATATGGAATCAAATTTACATTGTTTTATGTGTATTTTGCATATTTTTTCAATAAAAATTTACCTTATTGTATGTGTATTTTGTATATTGATTTTATTACAAATTTAATTATTCTATGTGTATTTTTGTATAAGTATTTTTATAAAAATATGCTTTATTTTATATGTATTTTGCGTATATTTTGTATATCTATTTTCATACAAATTTAATTGCTTTTGTGTATTTTTGTATATAGTTTTATATAAATTTACGTTATTTTATGTTTTTTGTATAATTATATTTATAGAAATACACATTCTTTCTTTGGTATTTTGTTGATTTATTTTGATACGAATTTACATTATTTCATGTGTATTTTGTATACATTTTTTTATACGTATTTACGTAATTTTATGTGTATTTTGTGTATATATGTATATTTTTAGAAATTACCTTATTTTATGTGTATTCGTATATATATTTTGAAACAAATTTACATTGTTTTATATGTATTTTGCATATCTATTTCAATACAAATTTACCTTATTGATGTGCATTTTGTATATTTATTTTAATAAAAATTCAAATATTTTATGTGTATTTTGTTATATATATTTTTATAAAAAATGTGTTATTTTATTTGTTTTTTGCATCTTAATTTTCATACAAATTTATATTATTTTACTAATATTCTGTGTATTTATTTTGATACGATTTTACATTATTCTATTTGTGTTTTATATATATATATATATATATATATATATATATATATATATATATATATATATATATATATATATATATATATATATATATATATATATATATATATATATATATATATATATATATATATATATATATATATATATATATATATATATAAATAATTTCAATTTGTATGAAAATAGATATGCAAAATACACATATAATTAGTTAAATTTGTCTTTAAATACATGTACAAAATACACATAAAATAATATAAATTTGTATGAAATGAAAAAAAATACACATAAAATAACGTACATTTGTATAAGATATATATACAAAATACACATAGGATAATGTAAAATCGTATCAAAATAAATACACAGAATATCAATAAAATAATGTAAATTTCTATGAAAATAAAGATGCAGAATACCCATAAAATAAAGCATATTCTAATAAAAATACATATCCAAAAATACACATTGAATAATTAAGTTTGTATTAAAATTAATATACAAAATGCACATACAATAAGGTAAATTTGTATTGAAAAAATATGCAAAATACACTTAAAGCAGTGTAAATTTGTTTCAAAATATATATACGAATACACATAAAATAAAGTAGATTTCTATAGAAATATATATACAAAATACACACGAAATGATGTAAATACGTATAAAAATATATATACAAAATACACATTAAATAATGTAAACTCGCGTCAAAATAAATAAAGAAAATATCAATCAGAGAATGTGTATTTGTATGAAAATAGATATACAAAATACACATGAAATAACCTAAATTTGTATAAAACTATATACAAAAATAAACAAAAATAATTTAAATTTATATGAAAATAAATATACAAAATACACATAAAATTAGGTAAATTTGTATTTAAATATATATACAAAATACACTTAAAACAATGTAAATTTGAATGAAAATATATAAATACACTTAAAATAATGTAAATTTGTATAAAATATATATACAAAATACACATTAAATAAAATAAAGTAAATATATATAAAAAAAATATATACAAAACACAAATAGAATAATGTAAAATCGCATCAAAATAAATACACAGAATGTTAATAAAATAATGTAAATTTGTATGAAAATAAGATGCAAAATACCCATAAAATAACGCATTTTTTATAAAAATATATATATACAAAATATACATAAAATAATTAAATTTGTATTAAAATAAATATACAAAATGCGCATACAATAAGGTAAATCTGTATTGAAATACATATGCAAAATACATATAAACAATGTAAATTTGTTTCAAAATATATATACGAATACACATAAAATAAGGAAGATTTCTATAAAAAAAATATGTACAAAATACACATAAAATTAAGTAAATCCGTATAAAAAAGTGTGTACAAAATACACATAAAATAATGTAAATTCGTATCAAAATAAATAAAAAATACCAATAAAAGAATGTGTATTTGTATTAATATAAATATACCAAATACACATTAAATAACGTAAATTTGTATAAAACTATACACAAAAATACACAAAAGTAATTAAATTTGTATGAAAATAGATATACAAAATACACACAAAATAAGCTAAATTTGAATTGAAATATATATACAAAGTACATAAGATAATGTAAATTTGTATCAAAATATTTTATGAGTACTTTGTATATGTTTTCTCATACAAATTTACATTATTTCATTGGTATTTTGTTCATTTATTTTGATACGAATTACATGATTATATGTGTATTTTGTACATATTTTTTTATACGTATTTACATTATTTAATGTTTATTTTGTTTAT
Organism: Eriocheir sinensis; assembly: GCF_024679095.1. Taxonomy (NCBI): domain Eukaryota; kingdom Metazoa; phylum Arthropoda; class Malacostraca; order Decapoda; family Varunidae; genus Eriocheir; species Eriocheir sinensis. Next base: position 5,178,673 of record NC_066510.1, on the reverse strand, counting down.
ATATTTTTATAGAAATTTACGTTATTATATGTGTATTTGTATAAATATTTTGATACAAATTTTCATTGTTTTATGTATTTTGTATATATATTTCAATTCAAATTTAGCTTATTTTATGTGTATATTGTATATCTATTTTCATACAAATTTAATTACTTTTGTGTATTTATGAATTTAGTTTTATATAAATTTACGTTATTTTATGTGAATTTTGTATATTTATATTTATACAAATAATGTAAATTTGTATGAAATGAAAACAAATACACATAAAATAACGTACATTTGTATAAAATATATATACAAAATACATATATATATATATATATATATATATATATATATATATATATATATATATATATATATATATATATATATATATATATATATATATATATATATAAATAAAACACAAATAGAATAATGTAAAATCGTATCAAAATAAATACACAGAATATTAGTAAAATAATATAAATTTGTATGAAAATTAAGATGCAAAAAACAAATAAAATAACATATTTTTTTATAAAAATATATATAACAAAATACACATAAAATATTTGAATTTTTATTAAAATAAATATACAAAATGCACATCAATAAGGTAAATTTGTATTGAAATAGATATGCAAAATACATATAAAACAATGTAAATTTGTTTCAAAATATATATACGAATACACATAAAATAAGGTAATTTCTAAAAATATACATATATACACAAAATACACATAAAATTACGTAAATACGTATAAAAAAATGTATACAAAATACACATGAAATAATGTAAATTCGTATCAAAATAAATTAACAAAATACCAAAGAAAGAATGTGTATTTCTATAAATATAATTATACAAAAAACATAAAATAACGTAAATTTATAAAACTATATATAAAAATACACAAAAGCAATTAAATTTGTATGAAAATAGATATACAAAATATACGCAAAATACATATAAAATAAAGCATATTTTTATAAAAATACTTATACAAAAATACACATAGAATAATTAAATTTGTAATAAAATCAATATACAAAATACACATACAATAAGGTAAATTTTTATTGAAAATACACATAAAATACACATAAAATTAAGTAAATCCGTATAAAAAAGTGTGTACAAAATACACATAAAATAATGTAAATTCATATCAAAATAAATAAAAAATACCAATAAAAGAATGTGTATTTGTATTAATATAAATATACCAAATACACATTAAATAACGTAAATTTGTATAAAACTATACACAAAAATACACAAAAGTAATTAAATTTGTATGAAAATAGATATACAAAATACACACAAAATAAGCTAAATTTGAATTGAAATATATATACAAAGTACATAAGATAATGTAAATTTGTATCAAAATATTTTATGAGTACTTTGTATATACATATACCAAATACACCTAAGATAATGTAAATTCGTATCATAATAAATAAACAAAATTCCGATTAAAGAACGTATATTTGAAGGAAAATAAATATACAAAATACACATAAAATAACAAAAATTTGTATAAAAATATATACAAAAAAAAAAAAAGAATAATTTCAATTTGTATGAAAATAGATATACAAAATACACATATAATTAGTTAAATTTGTCTTCAAATATATGTACAAAATACACATAAAATAATGTAAATTTGTATGAAATGAAAACAAATACACATAAAATAACGTACATTTGTATAAAATATATATACAAAATACATATATATATATATATATATATATATATATATATATATATATATATATATATACATATATATATATATATATATATATATATATATATGAAAATACACATATAATAAAGTGAATTTGTATGAAAATATATGAACAAAATACTCATTAAATAATGTAAATACGTATAAAAAAATTTGTACAAAATACACATATAATCATGTAATTCGGATCAAAATAAATAAACAAAATACCAATAAAATAATGTAAATTTATATGAGAAAACATATACAAAATACACATAAAATAACGCAAATTTATATAAAAATATATGAACAAAATTGCACATAAAATAAATTTGCATAAAAATATATATACAAAACACACATTAGATAATGTAAATGAGTATAAAAATATGTATACAAAATACCTATGAAATAATCTAAACTCGTATCAAATTAAATTAAGAAAATACCAATAAAATAATGTAATTTTGGATGAAAATATATATAGAAAATACACATAAAATAACCTAAATCCAAATCCAAATATACACATAAAATAATTTAAAATTGCATGAAATGAATGAATAAAATAAACATAAAATAAGGTAAATTTATAATGAAATATATGTAAAAATACACATAAAATAATATAAATTTGTATGAAAATATATATACAAATACACATCAAATAACATAAATTTGTATAAAATTTGTATCAAAATATATACGAATACACATAAAATAATTTAAATACGTAGAAAAATCTATATACAAAATACACATAAAATAATGTAAATTCGTATCAAAATAAATAAACAAAATTCCAATAAAAGAATGTATATTTGTAGGAAAATATATATACAAAATACAAATAAAATAACTAAAATTTGTATAAAAATATATACAAAAATACACAAAAATAATTTAAATTTGTTTGAAAATAGATATGCAAAATACACATAAAGTTAGGCAAATTTGCGTTGAAATACATGTACAAAACACACATAAAATAATGTAAATTTGTATGGAAATATATAAACAAATACACATAAAATAACGTAAATTTGGAAAAAATATATATATAAAATATTCATTAAATATTTTAAATATGTATAAAAATACATATACAAAATACTCATAAAATAATGTTGAATCGTATCAAAATAAATAAACAGAATATCAATAAAATAATGTAAATTTGTATGAAAATAAAGATGCAATATACCCATATAATAACGCATATTTGTTTAAAAATATATATACAAAAATACATATAAAATAATTAAATTTGTATTAAAATAAATATACAAAATGCACATACAATAAAGTAAATTTGTATTGAAATAGATATGCAAAATACACATCAATAATGTAAATTTGTATCAAAATATATATACGAATACTTATAAAATAGAGTAAATTTCTATGAAAATATACATACAAAATACATATAAAATGATGTAAATAAGTATAAAAATATATATACCAAATATACCTCAAATAATGTAAATTCGTATCAAAATAAATAAAGAAAATTCCGATAAAAGAACGTATATTTGTATGAAAATAAATATACAAAATACACATAGAGTAACGAAAATTTATATAAAAATATATACAAAAATACACAAAAATAATTTCAATTTGTATGAAAATAGATATTCAAAATACACATATAATTAGTTAAATTTGTATTTAAATACATGTACAAAATTCACATAAAATAATGTAAATTTGTATGAAATGAAAACAAATACACATAAAATAGCGTACATTTTTATAAATATATATATATATATATATATATATATATATATATATATATATATATATATATATATATATATATATATATATATATATATATATATATATATATATATATATATATATATATATATATATATATATATATTCAAAATACACATAGAATAATGTAAAATCGAATCAAAATAAATACACAGAATATCAATAAAATAAGGTAAATTTGTATGAAAATAAAGATGCAAAATACCCAGAAAATAAAGCATATTTTAATAAAAATACATATACAAAAATACACATAGAATAATTATAATTCTATTAAAATTAATACACAAAATGCACATACAATAAGGGAAATTTGTATTGAAAAAAATATGCAAAATACACATAAAACTGTGTAAATTTATTTCAAAATATGTATACGAATACACATAAAATAACGTAGACTTCTATAGAAATATATATACAAAATACGCATGAAATGATGTAAATACGTATAAAAATATATGTACAAAATACACATTAAATAATGTAAATTCGCGTCAAAATAAATAAACAAAATATCAATAAAAGAATGTGTATTTGTATGAAAATAGATATACAAAATACACATCAAAATAACCTAAATTTGTTTAAAACTTTATACAATAATACACAAAAATAATTTAAATGTGTATGAAAATAAATATACAAAATACACATAAAATTAGGTAAATTTGTATTTAAATACATATACAAAATACACTTAAAATAATGTAAATTTGAATGAAAATATATAAACAAATACAATTAAAATAATGTAAATTTGTATAAAATATATATACAAAATACACATTAAATAATGTAAATATATATATAAAAAAAATATACAAAACACAAATAGAATAATATAAATCGTATCAAAATAAATACACAGAATGTTAATAAAATAATGTATATTTGTATGAAAATTAAGATGCAAAATACCCATAAGATAACGCATTTTTTATAAAAATATATATACCAAAATGCACATAAAATAATTGAATTTGTATTAAAATAAATATACAAAATGAACATACAAAAAGGTAAATCTGTATTTAAATAGATATGCAAAATACATATAAACAATGTAAATTTGTTTCAAAATATATATAAGAATACACATAAAATAAGGTAGATTTCTATAAAAATATATATACAAAATACACATAAAATTAAGTAAATTCGTATTAAAAAATGTATACAAAATACACATAAAATAATGTAAATTCGTATCAAATAAATAAACAAAATACCAATACAAGAATGTGTATTGGTATAAATATAAATATAGAAAATACACATTAAATAACGTAAATTTGTATAAAACTATACACAAAAATACACAAAAGTAATTAAATTTGTATGAAAATGGATATACAAAATACTCATAAAATAAACTAAATTTGAATTGAAATATATATACAAAGTACATAAGATAATGTAAATTTGTATCAAAATATTTATAAAAATACACATATAATAAAGTGGATTTGTATAAAAATATATAAACAAAATACTCATTAAATAATGTAAATACGTATAAAAAATTTGTACAAAATACACATATAATAATGTAATTCGTATCAAAATAAATCAACAAAATACCAATAAAATAATGTAAATTTGTATGAGAAAACACATACAAAATACACATAAAATAACGCAAATTTCTATAAAAATATATATACAAAAATGTACATAAAATAAAGTAAATTTGCATAAAAATATATATACAAAACACACATTAAATAATGTACATGCGTATAAAAATATGTATACAAAATACCAAAGAAATAATCTAAATTCGTATCGAATTAAATTAACAAAATACCAAAAAAATAATGGAATTTTGGATGAAAATATATATAGAAAATGCACATAAAATAACCTAAATACAAATACAAATATACACATAAAATAATTTAAAATTGAATGAAATAAATATTAAAATAAACATAAAATAAGGTAAATTTGTAATGAAATATATGTACAAAATACACATAAAATAATATAAATTTGTATGAAAATATATATACAAATACACATAAAATAACATGAATTAGTATAAAAATATATATATTCAAAATAAACATTAAATAATGTATAAAAATATATATACAAAGTACATATAAAATAATGTAAATTCTTATCAAAATAAATCAACAAAATACCAATAAAATAATATATATTTGAATGAACATAAATTTACAAAATACACATAACATAAGTAAAATTTGTATTTAAATATATAAAAAATACCCAAAAATAATTTGAATTTGTATGAAAATAGATATACAAAATACACATAAAACTAGGTAAATTTCTTTTGAAATATATATACAAAATACCGATCAGATATTGTCAATTTGTGTCAACATATATCAACAAATACACGTAACGTAACGTAATGTAACGTAACGTAAATTTGTATAAAATATATATACAAAATACTCATTAAATTAAGGAAAAATGTATAAAAAAACATATACAAAATACACATAGAATAATGTTAAATCGTGTCAAAATAAATGAACAGAATATCAATAAAATAATGTAAATTTCTATGAAAATAAAGATGCAAAATACCCATGAAATAACGCATATTTGTATAAAAATATATATACAAAAATACACATTAAATAATTAAATTTGTATTAAAATAAATATAAAAAATGCACATACAATAAGGTAAATTTGTATTGAAATAGATATGCAAAATACACATCAAATAATGTAAATTTGTATTAAAATATATATACGAAAACACATAAAATAGCGTAAATTTCTATGAAAATATATATAAAAAATACATATAAAATGATGTAAATACGTATAAAAATATATTTACAAAATACACCTAAAATAAGGTAAATTCGTATCAAATTCAATAAAGTAGATTTCAATAAAAGAATGTATATATGTAGGAAAATCAATATACAAAATAATATATAAAAAACCTAAAATTTGTATTAAAAAAAAAACACAAAATTAATTTCAATTTGTATGAAAATAGATATACAAAATCCACATAAAATTAGGTAAATTTGTATTGAAATACATATACAAAATACACATAAAATAATGAAAATTTGTATGAAAATATATAAACAAATAGACATAAAGTAACGTATGCTTGTATAAAATATATATATATATATATATACATACATATATATATATATATATATATATATATATATATATATATATATATATATATATATATATATATATATATATATATATATATATATATATATATATATATATATATATATATATATATATATATATATATATATATATATATATATATATATATATATATATAAAGCACATTAAATAATGTAAATATGTAAAATGAAATATATACAAAATACACATAGAACAATGTAAACTCGTATCAAAATAAATACACGGAATATCAATCAAATAATGTAAATTTGTATGAAAATAAAGATGCAAAATACCCATTAAAAATTTTTTTTTTATAAAAACATATATACAAAAATACACATCAAATAGTTAAATTTGTATTAAAATAAATATACAAAATGCACATACAATATGATAAATTTGTATTGAAACAGATATGCAAAATACACTTCAAACAATGTAAATTTGTTTCAAAATATATATACGAATACACATAAAAAAACGTAAATTTCTATAAATATACAAATAAAAAAAACACATAAAATGATGTAAATACGTATAAAAATATATATATACAAAATACATATAAAATAAAGTAAATTCGTACCAAAATAAATAAACAAAATACCAATAGAAGAATGTGAATTTGTATGAAAATAAATATACAAAATAAACATAAAATAACGTAAATTTGTATGAAACTATATACAGAAATACACAAAAGTAATTTAAATTTATATGAAAATAGAGATGCAAAATATACACAAAATAAAGTAAATTTCTATTGAAATATATATACAAAATACATCAATTAATTTAAATTTGTATTAAAATATTTTAACAGATGCGCATAAAATAACGTAGATTTGTTTTAAAATATACAAAATGCACATTAAATAATGTAAATATGTATAAAAAAATATATACAAAACACAAATAGTATAATGTAAAATCGTATCAAAATAAATACACAGAATATTTATAAAACAATGTAAATTTGTATGAAAATAAAGATGCAAAATACCCATAAAATAACGCATTTTTTATAAAAATATATATACCAAAACACACATAAAATATTAAAATTTGTATTATAATAAATATACAAAATGCACATACAATAAGGTAAATTTATATTGAAATAGATATGCAAAATACATATAAAACAATGTAAATTTGTCTCAAAATATATATACGAATACACATAAAATAACGTAGATTTCTATAGAAATATATATACAAGATACACATGAAATGATGTAAATACGTATAAAAATATATATACAAAATACACATTAAATAATGTAAACTCGTGTCAAAATAAATAAACAAAATATCATGAAAAGAATGTGTAATTGTATGAAAATAGATATACAAAATACACATAAAATAACCTAAATTTGTATAAAACTATATACAAAAATACACAAAAATAATTTAAATTTGTATGAAAATAGATATATAAAATACACATAAAATTAGGTAAATTTGTATTGAAATACATATACAAAATACACATAAAATAATGTAAATTTGAATGAAAATATATAAACATATACACTTAAAATAACGTAAATTTGTATCAAATATATAAACAAAATACACATTAAATAATGTAAATATGTATAAAAAATATATATATTCAAAACACAAATAGAATAATGTAAAATCTTGTCAAAATGAGTACACAAAATAGTAATAAAATAATGTAAATTTGTATGAAAATTAAGATGCAAAATACCCATAAAATAACGCATTTTTTATAAAAATATATATACGAAGACATAAAATATTTGATTTTGTATTAAAATAAATATACAAAATGCACATACAATAAGGTATATTTGTATTGAAATAGATACGCAATAATACATATAAAACAATGTTACATAAAATACCATGAATTTGTATAAAAATATATATTCAAAATAAGCATTAAATAATGTAAATGCGTATAAAAATATATATACAAAGTACATATAAAATAATGTAAATTCGTATAAAAATAAAGCAAAAAATACCAATAAAATAGTATATATTTGAATGAAAATAAATTTACAAAATACACATAACATAACTAAAATTTGTTTTAAAATAAATACAAAAATACCCAGAGATAATTTGAATTTCTATGAAAATAGATATACAAAATACACATAAAACTAGGTAAATTTCTATTAAAATATATATACAAAATACCTATATAATATTGTAAATTTGTGTCAAAATATATAAACAAATACACATAAAATAACATAAATTTGTATAAAAAATATATATATAAATTACACATAGAATATGTCAAATCAAATCAAAATGAATGAGCAGAATATCAATAAAATAATGTAAATTTGTCTGAAAATAGAGATGCAAAATACCCGTAAAATAAAGCATATTTTTATAAAAATACATATACAAAAATACACATAGAATTATCAAATTTGTATTAAAATTAATATAAAAAATGAATATACAATAAGGTAAATGTGTATTGAAAAAATATGCAAAATACACATAAAAGTGCAAATTTGTTTCAAAATCTATATACGAATACACATAAAATAACGTAGATTTCATGAAATGAAATGATGTAAATACATATAAAAATATATATACAAAATACACATTAAATTATGTAAATTTGCGTCAAAATAAAATAAAAAAATATCAATAAAAGAATTTGTATTTGTATGAAAATAGATATACAAAATACACATAAAATAACCTAGATTTGTATAAAACTTTATACAAAAATATACAAAAATAATTTAAATTTGTATGAAAATATATATACAAAATACACATAAAATTAGGTAAATTTGTATTAAAATACATATACAAAATACACATAAAATAATGTACACGAAAGTAGTTTAAATTTGTTTGAAAATAGATATGCAAACTATACATAAAATTAGGCAAATTTAAATTAAAATACATATACAAAATACACATTAAATAATGTAAGATTGTATGAAAATATATAAACAAATACGCATAAAAAAACGTAAATTTTCATAAAATATATATACAAAATATACATTTAATAATGTAAATATGTATGAAAATATATATACAAAATACAAGTACAATAATGTAAAATCGTTTCAAAATAAATAAACAGAATATCAATAAAATAATGTAAATTTGTATGAAAATAAAGATGCAAAATACCCATATAATAACGCATATTTGTATAATAATATACATACAAAAAAAAACATAAAATAATTAAATTTGTATTAAAATAAATATACAAAATGCACATTCAATAAAGTAAATCTGAATTGAAATAGATAAGCAAAATACACATCAATAACGTAAATTTGTATCAAAATATATAATCGAATACATATAAAATATAGTAAAATTCTATGAAAATATACATACAAAATACATATAAATGATGTAAATAAGTATAAAAATATATATACCAAATAAACCTAAGATAATGTAAATTCGTATCAAAATAAATGAACAAAATTCCGATAAAAGAAGGTTTATATGTAGGAAAATAAATATACAAAATATAAATAAAACAACGAAAATTTGTAAAAAAATATATACAAAAATACACAAAAATAATTTGTATAAAATATATATACAAAATACATATAGAATAATATAAAATCGTATCAAAATAAGTACACAGAATATCAATAAAATAATGTAAATTTGTATGAAAATAAAGATGCAAAATACCCATAAAATAAAGCATATTTTTATAAAAATACTTATACAAAAATACACATAGAATAATTAAATTTGTTTTAAAATTAATATAGAAAATGCACATACAATAAGGTAAATTTGTATTAAAAAAAATATGCAAAATACACATAAAAGAATGTAAATTTGTTTTAATATATATATATATATATATATATATATATATATATATATATATATATATATATATATATATATATATATATATATATATATATATATATATATATATATATATATATATATATATATATATATATATATATATATATATATATATATACATAAAATAACGTAGATTTCTATAGAAATTTATATACAAAATACACATGAAATGATGTAAATACGTATAAAAATATAAATACAAAATACAAATTAGATAATGTAAATTCGTGTCAAAATAAATAAACAAAATATCCATAAAAGAATGTGCATTTGTATGAAAATAGATATACAAAATATACATAAAATAACGTAAATTTCTATAAAACTATATACAAAAGTACACAAAAATAATTTAAATTTGTATGAAAATAAATATACAAAATACACATAAAATTATGTAAATTTGTATTGATATACATGTACAAAATAAACTTAAAATAACGTAAATTTGTATAATATATATATATATATATATATATATATATATATATATATATATTTATATTTAGATTTATATATATATATATATATATAGAGAGAGAGAGAGAGAGAGAGAGAGAGAGAGAGAGAGAGAGAGAGAGAGAGAGAGAAAATACACATTAAATAATGTAAATATGTATAAAAAAATATATACAAAACACAAAAAGAATTATGTAAAATAGTATCAAAATAAATAAACAAAATATCAATAAAATAATGTAAATTTGTATGAAAATAAAGATGCAAAATACCCATATAATAACGCATATTTGTATAAAAATATATATACAAAAATACATATAAAATAATTAAATTTGTATTAAAATAAATATACAAAATGCACATACACTAAAGTAAATTTGTATTGAAATAGATATGCAAAATACACATCAATAATGTAAATTTGTATCAAAATATATATACGAATACTCATAAAATAGAGTAAATTTCTATGAAAATACATTTAAAATGATGTAAATAAATAAAAAAATATATATACAAATATACCTCAAATAATGTAAATTCGTATCAAAATAAATAAACAAAATTCCGATAAAAGAATGTAAATTTGTAGGAAAATAAATATACAAAATACATATTAAGTAACGAAAATTTATATAGAAATATATAGAAAAATACAATGTAAATTTGTTTCAAAATATATATACGAAAACATATAAAATAAAGTAGATTTCTATAGAAATATATATATACAAAATACACATGAAATAATGTAAATACGTATATATATATATATATATATATATATATATATATATATATATATATATATATATATATATATATATATATATATATATATATATATATATATATATATATACTTATATATATATATATATATATATACACATTAAATAATTTAAGTTCGTGTCAAAATAAATAAACAAAATATCAATAAAAGAATGTGTATTTGTATGAAGATCAATATACATAATACACTTAAAATAACCTAAATTTGATTAAAACTATATACAAAAATAAACAAAAATAATTTAAATTTGTATGAAAATAAATATACAAAAAACACATAAAATTAGGTAAATTTGTATTGAAATACATATACAAAATACACATAAAATAATATTTTAATTTAAATGAAAATATATAAACAAATACACCTAAGATAACGTAATTTTTTTTTAAAACACATATACAAAATACACATTAAATAATGTTAATATGTATAAAAAAATATATACAAAACACAAATCGAATAATGTAAAATTATATCAAAATAAATACACAATGTTAATAAAATTATGTAAATATGTATGTAAATTAAGGTGCAAAATACCCATAAAATAACGCATTTTTTAATAAAAATATATATACCAAAATACACATAAAATATTTGAATTTGTATAAAAATAAATATACAAAATGCACCTACAATAAGGTAAATTTGTATTGAAATAGATATGCAAAATACATATAAAAATTGTTAATTTGTTTCAAAATATATATACGAACACACATAAAATAACGTAGATTTCTATAAAAATAATTATACAAAATACACATATAATTAAGTAAATACGTATAAAAAATGTATACAAAATACACATAAAATAATGTAAATTCGTATCAAAATAAATAAACGAAATACCAATAAAAGAATGTGTATTTATATAAATATAAATATAGAAAATACACATAAAATAACGTAAATTTCTATAAAACTATATAGGAAAATACACAAAAATAACTAAATTTGTATGAAAATAGATATACAAAAAACACATAAAATAAGCGAAATTTGAATTGAAATATATATACAAAATACATAAGATAATGTAAATTTGTATCAAAATATTAATACAAATACACATATAATAACGTAAATTTTAATAAAAATATATAAACAAAATACTCATTAAATAATATAAATACGTATAAAAAATATATAGAAAATACACATATAATAATATAATTCGTATCAAAATAAATAAACAAAATACCAATGAAATAATGTAATTTTGTATGAGAAAACATATACAAAATACACATAAAATAATGCAAATTTCTTTAAAAATATATTTACAAAAATGCACATAAAATAAAGTAAATTTGCATTATTTTATGTGTATTTTGTATATGTTTTCTCATACAAAATTACATTATTTCATATTATTAAATGCGTATATAATATGTATACAAAATACCTATCAATTAATCTATATTCGTATCGAATTAAATTAACAAAATACCAATAAAATAATGTAATTTTGGATGAAAATATATATAGAAAATACATATAAAATAACTTAAATACATATACAAAAATACACATAAAATAATTTAAAATTGAATGAAATTAATATACAAAATAAACATAAAATAAGGTAAATTTGTAATGAAATATATGTACAAAATACACATAAAATAATGTAAATTTGTATGAAAATAAATATACAAATACACATAAAATAACATGAATTTGTATAAAAATATATTTTCAAAATAAACATTAAATAATGTAAACGCGTATAAAAATATTTATACTAAGTACATATAAAATAATGTAAATTCGTATCAAAATAAATCAACAAAATACCGATAAAATAATATATATTTGAATGAAAATAAATTTACAAAATACACATAAAACTGGGGTAAATTTCTTTTGAAATATATATACAAAATACCCATAAAATAACGTAAATTTGTATAAAATATATATACAAAATACACATTAAATAATGGAAAAGTGTATAAAATATATATACAAAATACGCATAGAATAATGTAAAATCGTATCAAAATAAATGAACAGAATATCAATAAAATAATATAAATTTCTATGAAATTAAAGATGCAAAATACCCATAAAATAACGCATATTTGTATAAAAATATATATACAAAAATACACATAAAATAATTAAATTTGTATTAAAATACATATACAAAATGCACATACAATATGATTAATTTGTATTGAAATAGATATGCAAAATACACATCAAATAATGTAAATTTGTATTAAAATATGTATACGAAAACACATAAAATAGCGTAAATTTCTATGAAAATATATATAAAAAATACACAAATAATGATGTAAATACGAATAAAAATATATATACAAAATACACCTAAAATAATGTACATTCGTATCAAATTCAATAAACTAAATATCAATAAAAGAATGTATATATGTAGGAAAATAAATAAACAAAATAATATATAAAATAACTAACATTTGTATAAAAATACATACAAAAATACACAAAAATAATTTCAATTTTTATGAAAATACAAATACAAAATACAAATAAAATCAGATAAATTTGTATTGAAATACATATAAAAATACACATAAAATAATGTAAATTTGTATGAAAATATATAAACAAATAGACATAAAGTAACGTATATATGTATAAAATATATATAGAAAATGCACATTAAATAATATAAATATGCAAAATAAAATATATACAAAATACACAGTGAACAATGTTAAATCGTATCAAAATAAATAAACAGAATATCAATAAAATAGTGTAAAATTGTAAGAAAATAAAGATGCAAAATACTCATAAAAAAAGCATATTTTTATAAAAATATATATACAAAAATACACATCAAATAATTAAATTTGTATTAAAATAAATATACAAAATACACATACAATATGGGAAATTTGTATTGAAATAGATATGCAAAACACACATCAAACACTGTAAATTTGTTTCAAAATATATATACGAATAAACATAAAAAAACCGTAGATTTCTATAAAAATATATATAAAAAATACACATAAGATGTAAATACGTATAAAAATATATATACAAAAAACACATAAAATAATGTAAATTCGTACCAAAATAAATAAACAAAATACCAATAGAAGAATGTGAATTTGTATGAAAATAAATATACAAAATACACATAAGATAACTTAAATTTGTATAAAACTCTATACAAAAATACACAAAAGTAATTTAAATTTGTATGAAAATAGATATATAAAATATATATAAAATAAACTAGATTTGTATTGAAATATATATAAAAAATACATAAAATAATGTATATTTGTATCAAAATAATTAAACAAATACTCATAAAATAACGTAAATTTGTTTTAAAATATATAAACAAAATACTCATTAAATTATGAAAATACGTATACAAAATATATACAAAATTCAAATATAATAATGTAAATTCGTATCAAAATACATAAACAAAATAATAATAAAAATATGTAAATTTGTATGAAAAAATATATACAAAATACACATAAAATAACGCAAATTTCTATAAAAATATATGTACAAAAACGCACATCAAATACTTTAAATTTGTACGAAAATAAATAAACAAAATACACATAAAATCAGGCAAATTTATAATAAAAAAGTACAAAAACACTTAAAATAATGTAAATTTGTATAAAAACAACAACACAAATGTACACAAATTGAAGTAAAATTGTATAAAAAATATATATACAAAAAACATATTAAATAATGTAAATGCGTATAAAAATATGTATAGAAAATACACATGAAATAATCTAAATTCGTATCGAAATAAATGAGCAAAATACCGATAAAATAATGTAATTTTGAATGAAAATATATATAGAAAATACACATACAAAACGTAAATACAAATAAATATATACACATAAAATAATTTGAATTTGAATGAAAATAGATATAAAAATAAATATAAAATACGACAAATTTGTAATGAAATATATATACAAAATACACATAAAATAAAGTAGATTTGTTTCAAAATATATATACGAATACACATAAAATAACGTAGATTTCTATAGAAATATATATACAAAATACACATAAAATGATGAAAATACGTATAAAAATATATATACAAAATACACATTAAATAATGTAAATTCGTGTCAAAATAAATAAAGAAAATGTCAATAAAAGAATGAGTATTTGTATGAAAATACATATACAAAATACACATAAAATAACGTAAATTTGTATAAAACTATATACAAAAAATACACAAAAAATAATTTAAATTTGTATGAAAATAAATATACAAAATACACATAAAATTAGGTAAATTTTTATTGAAATACATATACAAAATACACAGAAAATAATGTAAATTTGAATGAAAATATATAAACAAATACACTTAAATTACCGTAAATTTGGATAAAATATTTATACAAAATACTCATTAAATAATGTAAATATGTATAAAAAAAATATATACAAAACACAAATAGAATAATGTAAAATCGTATCAAAATAAATACACAGAATGTTAATAAAATAATGTAAATTTGTATGAAAATAAAGATGCAAAATACCCATAAAATAACGCATTTTTTTTTTAAATATATTTACCAAAATACATATAAAATATTTAAATTTGAATTACAATAAATATACAAAATGCTCATACAATAAGCCTATAAGGTAAATTTGTATTGAAATAGATATGCAAAATACATATAAAACAATGTTAATTTGTTTCAATATATATATATATATATATATATATATATATATATATATATATATATATATATATATATATATATATATATATATATATATATATATATATATATATATATATATATATATATATATATATATATATATATATTTATACTAATACACATAAAATAACGAAGATTTCTATAAAAAATATATATACAAAATACACATAAAATGAAGTAAATACGTATAAGAAAATGTATACAAAATTCAAATAAAATAATGTAAATTCGTATCAGAATCAATAAACAAAATACCAATAAATGAATGTGTATTTCTATAAATATAAATATACGAAATACACATAAAATAGCGTAAAATTGTATAAAACTATATACAAAAATTAACAAAAATAATTAAATTTGTATGAAAATACATATATACAAAAGACACATAAAATAACTCATATTTAAAAAAAAAAATACAAAAATACAAATAAAATAATTAAATTTGTATTAAAATAAATATACAAAATACACATTCTATAAGGTAAATTTGTATTGAAATAGATATGCAAAATACCCATAAAATAATGTAAATTTGTATCAAAATAGATACGAATACACACAATAAAATAACGTAAATTTTTATGAAAATATATATACAAAATACACATAAAATAATGTAAATACGTAGAAAAATATATATACAAAATACACATAAAATAATGTAAATTCGTATCAAAATAAATAAACAAAATTCCAGTAAAATATATATATATATATATATATATATATATATATATATATATATATATATATATATATATATATATATATATATATATATATATATATATATATATAAATATATATATATATATATATATATATATATATATATATATATATATATATATATATATATATATATATATATATATATATATATATATATAAAATTATATAATTTGTATTGAAATACATATACAAAATACACATAAAATAGTGTAAATTTGTATGAAAATATAAAAAAAATACACATAAAATAACGTGAATTTCCATAGAATATATATACAAAATATACATTAAATAATGAAAATATGTATAAAAATATATATAGAAAATACACAGAATAATGTAAAATCGTATCAAAATAAATAAACAGAATATCAATAAAATAATGTAAATTTGTATGAAAATAAAGATGCAAAATACCCATATAATAACGCATATTTGTTTAAAAATATATATAAAAAAATACTCATAAAATAATTAAATTTGTATTAAAATAAATATACAAAAGGCACATACAATAAAGAAAATTTGTATTGAAATAGATATGCAAACTACACATAAATTATGTAAATTTGTATCAAAATATAAATACGAATACACATAAAATACAGCAAATTTCTATGAAAATATATAATAAAAACACATATAAAATGATGTAAATAAGTATAAATAAATAAATATATATATATATATATATATATATATATATATATATATATATATATATATATATATATATATATATATATATATATATATATATATATATATATATATATATATATATATATATATATATATATATATATATATATATATATATATATATATATATATATATATATATATATATATATATATATATATATATATATATATATATATATATATATATATATATATATATATATATATATATATATATATATATAAAAATAAATTCTTAAATCCGCTAAAAGAACGTTTATTTGTTGGAAAATAAATATACAAAATACACATAAAATTACGAAAATTTGTATAAAAATATATACAAAAATACACAAAATTAATTTCAATTTCTATGAAAATAGATATACAAAATACACATATAATTAGTTAAATTTGTATTTAAATACATGTACAAAATACACATAAAATAATGTAAATTTGTATGAAATGAAAACAGATTCACATAAAATAACGTTCATTTGTATAAAATATATATACAAAATATACATAGAAAAATGTAAAATCGTTTCAAAATAAATACACAGAATATCAATAAAATAATGTAAATTTGTATGAAAATAAAGATGCAAAATACCCATAAAATAAAGCATATTTTTATAAAATTACATATACAAAAATACACATAGAATAATTAAATTTGTATTAAAATTAATATACAAAATGCACATACAATAAGGTAAATTTGTATTGAAAGAATATGCAAAATACACATAAAACAATGTATATTTTTTTCAAAATATATATACGAATACACATAAAATAACATAGATTTCTATAGAAATATATATACAAAAAATAGATGAAATGACGTAAATACGTGTAAAAATATATATATATATATATATATATATATATATATATATATATATATATATATATATATATATATATATATATATATAATATAATATATATATATATATATAATACATATTAAATAATGTAAATTCGTGTCAAAATAAATAAAGAAAATATCAATAAAAAAATATGTATTAGTATGAAAATAGATATACAAAATACACATAAAATATTGTAAATTTGTATAAAACTCTATACAAAAATACACAAAAAATAATTTAAATTTGTATGAAAATTAATATACAAAATACACATAAAATTAAGTAAATTTGTATTGAAATACATATACAAAATACACATAAAATAATGTAAATTTGAATGAAAATATATAAACAAATACACTTAAAATAACGTAAATTTGTATGAAATATATATACAAAATACACATTAAATAATGTAAATATGTATGAAAAAATATATACAAAAGACAAATAGAATAATGTAAAATAGTACCAAAATAAATACACAGAATATTAATACAATAATGTAAATTTGTATGAAAATAAAGATGCAAAATACCTATAAAACAACGCCTTTTTTTTGAAAATATATATACCAAAATACACATAAAATATTTAAATTTGTATTACAATAAATATACAAAATGCACATACAATAAGGTAAATTTGTATTGAAATAGATATGCAAAATACATATAAAACAATATAAATTTGTTTCAAAATATATATATGAAAACACATAAAATAACGTAGATTTCTATAAAAATATATATGGAAAATACACATACAAATAGGTAAATACGTATAAAAAAATGTATACAAAATACACATAAAATAATGTAAATTCGTATAAATATAAATAAACAAAATACCAATACAAGAATGTGTATTTGTATAAATATAAATATACAAAATGCACATAAAATAACGTAAATTTATATAAAACTATATACAAAAATACACAGAAGTAATTAAATTTTATATGAAAATAGATATACAAAATACACACAAAATAAACAAAATTTGAATTAAAATATATATACAAAATACATAAAATAAAGTAAATTTGTATCAAAATATTTTTAATAAATACACAAATAATAACGTAAATTTGTATAAAAATATAAACAAAATACACATTAAATAATGTAAATACGTATAAAAAAATATGTACAAAATACACATATAATCATGTAATTCGTATCAAAATAAATAAACAAAAAACCAATAAAATAATGTAAATTTGGATGAGAAAACATATACAAAATACACATAAAATAACGCAAATTTCTATAAAAATATATGTACAAAAATGCACATAAAATTAATTTGCATAAAAAAATATATACAAAACACACATTAGATAATGTAAATGAGTATAAAAACATGTATACAAAATACCTATGAAATAATCTAAATTCGTATCGAGTTAAATTAAGAAAATACAAATAAAATAATACATACATACATAAAATAAACTAAATACAAATACAAATATACACATAAAATAATTTAAAATTGAATGAAAGAAATATACAAAATAAACATAAAATAAGGTAAATTTGTAATGAAATATATGTAAAAATGCACATAAAATAATGTAAATTTGTATGAAAATATATATACAAATATACATAAAATAACATGAATTTGTATAAAATTTGTAAAAAATTATATACGAATTCACACAATAAAATAAGGTAAATTTTTATGAGAATATATATACAAAATGCACATAAAATAATGTAAAAACGTAGAAAAATATATATACAAAACCCACATAAAATAATCTAAATATATATACAAAATATACATTAAATATTTATGTGTTATTTATGTGTATTTTGTATATGTTTTCTCATACAAATTTACATTATTTTATTAGTATTTTGTCTATTTATTTTGATACGAATTATATGATTATTTGTGTATTTTGTACATATTTTTTCATACGTATTTACATTATTTAATGTGTATTTTGTTTATATATTTTTATACAAATTTACGTTATTATATATGTATTTGAATAAGTATTTTGATACAAATTTACATTATTTTATGTATTTTGTATATATATTTCAATTCAAATTTAGCTTATTTTATGTGTATTTTGTATATCTATTTTCATACAAATTTAATTACTTTTATGTATATTCGTATATAATTTTATATAAATTTACGTTATTTTATGTGTATTTTATATATTTATATTTATACAAACTCACATTCTTTGATTAGTATTTTTTTATTTATTTTGATACGAGTTTACATTATTTTATGTGTATTTTGTATACATTTTTTTATACGTATTTCCTTAATTATATGTGTAATTTGTATATATATTTTTATAGAAATCTAACTTATTTTATGTGTATTCCTTTATATATTTTGAAAGAAATCTACATTGTTTTATATGTATTTTGCGTATCTATTTCAATACAAATTTACCTTATTGTATGTGCATTTTGTATATTTATTTTAATACAAAATCACATATTTTATGTGTTTTCGTATATATATTTTTATAAAAAAAATCGTTATTTTATGGGTATTTGGATCTTAATTTTCATACATATTTACATTATTTTATTAATATTTTGTGTATTTATTTTGATACGATTTTACATTATTCTATTTGTGTTTTGTATATATATTTTTTATACATATTTACATTATTTAATGTGTATTTTGTATATATATTTGATACAAATTTACGTTATTTTAAGTGTATATGTTTAAATATTTTCATTCAAATTTACATTATTTTATGTGAATTTTGTATATGTATTTCAATACAAATTTACCTAATTTTATGTGTATTTTGTATATTTATTTTAATACAAGCTTAAATTATTTTTGTGTATTTTTGTATATAGTTTTATACAAATTTAGGTTATTTTATGTTTATTTTGTATATCTATTTTCATACAAATACATATTCTTTTCATGATATTTTGTTTTTTTTATTTTGACACGAATTTACATTATTTAATGTGTATTTTGTATATATATTTTTATACGTATTTACATCATTTCATGTGTATTTTGTATATATATTTCTATAGAAATCTATGTTATTTTATGTGTATTCGTATATATATTTTGAAACAAATTTACATTGTTTTATGTGTATTTTGCATATTTTTTCAATACAAATTTAGCTTATTGTATGTGCATTTTGTATATTAATTTTAATACAAATTTGATTATTCTATGTGTATTTTTGTATATGTATTTTTATAAAAATATGCTTTATTTTATGGGTATTTTGCATCTTTATTTTCATACAAATTTTCATTATGTTATTGACATTCTGTGTATTTATTTTGATATGATTTTACATTATTCTATGTGTATTTTGTATATATATTTTAAATAAAATGTACGTTATTTTATGTGTATTTGTTTTCATTTAATGCAAATTTACATTATTTTATGTGTATTTTGTATATATTTAAATACAAATTTAACTATTTATTTTATATATATTTTCATACAAATTTATATTTTATGTGTATTTTGTATATTTTGATACAAATTTATTTTATTGTATGTGCATTTTGTATATTTATTTTAATACAAATATAATTATTTTATGTGTATTTTTGTACATATATTTTTATTAAAATATGCGTTATTTTATGGGTATTTTTCATGTTTATTTTCATGCACATTTACATTATTTTATTGATATTCGGCGTATTTATTTTGATACGATTTTACATTATTCTATGTGTATTTTGTATATATTATTTTTATACATATTTACATTCTTTAATGTGTATTTTGTATATATATTTTATACAAATTTACATTGTTTTATGTGTATTTGTTTCTATTTTTTATATAAATTAACATTATTTTATGTATATTTTGTATATGAATTTTAATACAAATTTACCTAATTTTATGTGTATTTTTGTATATATTTTTATACAAATTTACATTATTTTATTGTGTGTATTTTATATATTTTGATACAAATTTACATTATTTTAATGTGTATTTGTATAAATATATTAATACAAATTTATATCATTATATGTGTATAATTAAATATCTTTTATTAAAAATTTACATTATTTTATTTTTATTTTGTATATTTATTTTAATTTTAATTTTAATTATTATATGTTTATTTTGTATATATATTTTAATAAATTTATTTATTTATGTGTATTTTGTATATTTTTATATACAAATTTACATTATTTATGATATTTTGTTTATTTATTTTGAAATATTTACATTATTTATGTGTATTTGTATATATTTTTTATACAAATTTATTTTATGTGTATTTTTGTTATATATATTTTATACAAATTTACGTCATTTTATGTGTATTTTCTATATTTATTTTCAAACAAATTTACATTATTTTATGTGTATTTTATATTTATTTTGATACAAATTTACATTATTATATGTGTATTTTGTATTTATTTTTATAAATTTACATTATTTATGTGTATTTTGTATATATATTTTTATATAAATTTACGTTATTTTATGTGTATTTTGTTTATTTATTTTCATACGAGTTGACATTATTTTAAGTGTATTTTCTACAGATATTTTTATACAAATTCACGTTTCTTATGTAGATTTTGTATATATATTTTCATACAAATTTACATTATTTTTGTTATTTTCGTATATATTTCATACAAATTTACGTTATTTCATGTGTATTTTGTATATTTATTTTCATACAAATATACATTCTTTTATTGGTATTTTGTTTATTTATTTTGATACAAATTACGTTATTTTATGTATTTTGTATATTTATTTTCATACAAATTTACATTATTTTTGATATTTTTTGTATTTATTTTGATAGAATTTACATTATTTTATGTGTTTTGTATATATATTTTTATATATTTACATTATTTAATGTATTTTGTATATATATTTTATAAATTTACATTATTTTATGAGTCTTTGTATATATATTTTGATGCAAATTTAAATTATTTTATATGTATTTTGTATATATTTTATGCAAATGCGTTATTATATGTATTTTGTATATTTATTTTCATACAAATACATTATTTTATTGATATTTTGTTTATTTATTTTGACAATTTACATTATTTTATGTGTATTTTGTATATATATTTTATACATATTTACATTTTATGTGTATTTTGTATATATATTTTAATAAATTTACATTATTTTATGTGTATTTTGTATATATATTTTAAACAAATCAAAATTATTTTATGTGTATTTGTATATATTTTCATACAAATTTACATTATTTTATGTATTTGTATTGTATATATATTTTATACAAATTTACATTATTTTTATGTATTTTGTATATTTATTTTTATAAATTTACATTATTTTATGTGTATTTTGTATATATATTTTTATACAAATTTACCTTTTTTATGTGTATTTTGTATATATATTTTCATACAAATTTATGTTATTTTATTGTGTGTATTTTGTATATTTTGATACAAATTTAATTCATTATTTTATGTGTATTTTGTATATATATTTTCATACAAATTTATATTATTTTATGTGTATTTTGTATATATTTTTACAAATTTACATTATTTTATGTGTATTTTGTATATTTATTTCATTCAAATTTACATTATTTTATGTGTATTTTGTATATATATTTTATACAAATTTACATTATTTTATGTGTATTTGTATATATATTTTCATACAATTTACATTATTTTATGTATATTTGTATATATATTTATATATATTTATATATATATATTTATATGTTTATTTTTATATATATTTTTATAAATATTTTATTTTATATATTTTAGAAATTTACGTTATTTATGTATTTTGTATATTTATTTCATACAAATTTTCATTATTTTATTGGTATTTTGTTTATTTATTTTGATACAAATTTACATTATTTTGTGTATTTTGTATATATTTTATACGAATTTACATTATTTTATGTGTATTTTTATATATATTTTCATCGAAATTTACGTTATTTTATGTGTATTCGTATATATATTTTGATATAAATTTAAATTATTTTATGTGTATTTTGCATATTTATTTCAATACAAATTTACCTTATTGTATGTGCATTTTGAATATATATTTTAATAAAAAATTAATTATTTGATGTGTTTT
This sequence comes from Eriocheir sinensis, assembly GCF_024679095.1. Classification (NCBI taxonomy): domain Eukaryota; kingdom Metazoa; phylum Arthropoda; class Malacostraca; order Decapoda; family Varunidae; genus Eriocheir; species Eriocheir sinensis. The sequence continues at coordinate 5,153,682 of NC_066510.1, read as the reverse complement.
TTTGTAAATATATTTTTATACAAATATGCGTTATTTTACGGGTATTTTGCATCTTTATTTTCATACAAATTTACATTATTTTATTGATATTCTGTGTATTTATTTTGATACGATTTTACATTATTTATGTGTATTTTGTATATATATTTTTATACATATTTACATTATTTAATGTGTATTTTGTATATGTATTTTATACAAATTTATTTTATTTTATGTGTATTTCTTTAAATATTTTGATACAAATTGACATTATTATATGTATTTTGTATATATACCTCAATACAAATTTTGCTTATTATTTGTGTATTTTGTATGTCTATTTTCATACAAATATGAATAATTTTTTGCTTATTTTTGTATATATTTTATACAAATTTTCGTTATTTTATGAGTATTTTGTATATTTTTTTCATACAAATACACATTCTTTTATTGGTATTTTGTTTATTTATTTTGATACGAATTTACATTATTTTATGTGTATTTTGTATATATATTTTATACATTTTATTTTTGTATTTATATGTATTTTGTTATATATTTCATTGAAAATTTACGTTATTTTATGTGTATTCGTATATATATTTCATACAAATTTACATTATTTTATGTGTATTTTGTATATATTTTACAAATTTACCTTATTTTATGTGCATTTTGTATATTTATTTTAATACAAATTTAAATTATTTTGTGTATTTTGTATATATTTTTATACAAATTTACCTTATTTTATGTGTATATTGTATATATATATTCATACAAATTTACGTTATTTTATTGGTATATTGTTTATTTCATTTGATACGAATTTACATTATTTTATATGTATTGTGTATATATATTCATATACGTATTTACATTATTTAATGTATTTTGTATCTTTATTTTAATACAAATTTAAATTGTTTGATATGTATTTATGTATATATATTGTTATACAAATTTACGTTATTTTATGTGTATTATGTATATTTATTTTCATACAAATTTACATTATTTTATTGATATTTTGTTTATTTATTTTGATACGAGTTTACATTATTTTATGTGTATTTTGTATATATTTTGATACGAGTTTACATTATTTAATGTGTATTTTTTATATAAGTTTTTATACAAATTTTCGTTATTTTTTGTGTATTTGTATATATTTTATTCAAATTTAATTTATTTATGTGTATTTTGTATATATATTTCAATACTAATTTACGTTATTTATATATATTTTGTATATATATTTTCATACAAACTTAAAGTATTTAATGTGCATTTTTGTATATATATTTTTTTTATACAAATTTAAGTTATTTTATGTGTATTTTGTAAATATATTTTCATACGAATTTACATTGTATTATTTGTATTTCGTTGATTTATTTTGATACGAAGTTACATTTTTTTATGTGTAATTTGTATATATTTATTTCATAAATTTACATTATTTTATGTGTATTTTTATATATATTTTACATTATTTTATATTCTGTATTTTGTATATTTTGATACAAATTTACATTATTTAATGTGTATTTTGTATATATATATATATATATATTTATCTATATATATATATATATATATATATATATATATATATATATATATATATATATATATATATATATATATATATATATATATATATATATATATATATATATATATATATATATATAGATATATATATATATTTGATACAAATTTACAATATATGATGGGTATTTTGTATATATATTTCAAAACAAATTTATCTAATTTTATGTGTATTTTGTATATCTATTTTCATACAAATTTAAATTATTTCTGTGTTTTTTTGTATAGATTTTAATACAAATTTTAGTTATGTTATGTGTATTTTGTAAATTTAATTTCACACAAATGTATATTATTTTATTGGTATTTTGTTGATTTATTTTGATACGAATTTACATTGTTTTATGTGTAATTTGTATATATATTTTTATACGTATTTACATTATTTAATATGTATTTTGTATATATATTTTTGTACAAGTTTGTTATTTTACGTGTATTTGTATATATATTTTGATACAAATCTACATTATAAATTTGCCTTATTTTATGTTTATTTTTATATTTATTTTCATTCAAATTTAAATTATTTTATGTGTATATATTTATTTGTATTTACGTTATTTTATGTGTATTTTCTATATATATTTTCATTCAAAATTACATTATTTTATCGGTATTTTGTTCATTATTTCGATTCAAATTTAGATTATTTCACGTGTATTTTCTATACATATTTTTATACGCATTTACATTATTTAATGTGTGTTTTGTATATATATTTTTTATACAATTTTACTTAATTTTATGTGCATTTGTGTTTTTTTTTATACAAATTAACATTATTTTAAGTGTATTTTGTACTTATTTTACAACAAATTTGACTTATTTATGTGTATTTTGTTTATTTATTTTCATACAAATTTAAATTATTTTATGTGCATTTTTGTACATATATTTTTATAGAAATTTGCGTTATTTTATGTGTATTTTGTATATATTTTTTCATAGAAATTTACATTTTTTTATTGGTATTTTGGTTACGTATTTTGATACGAATTTACATTATTATATGTGTATTTTGTATATATATTGTATACGTATTTTCATTATTTAATGTGTATTTTGTTTATATATTTTAAAACAAATTTACGTTATTTTATGCGCATCTGTTAAAATATTTTGATACAAATTTACATTATTTTATGTATTTTGTATATATATTTCAATACAAATTTAGTTTATTTTATGTATATTTTGTATATCTATTTTCATACAAATTTAAATTACTTTTGTGTATTTTTGTATATAGTTTTATACAAATTTACGTTATTTTATGTTTATTTTGTATATTTATTTTCATACAAATTCACATTCTTCTATTGGTATTTTGTTTATTTATTTTGGTACGAATTTACATTATTTTATGTGTATTTTGTATATATATTTTTATACGTATTTACATCATTTTATGTGTATTTTTTATTTGTATTTTTATAGAAATTTACGTTTTTTTATGTGTATTCGTATATATATTTTGAAACAAATTTACATTGTTTGATGTGTGTTTTGCATATCTATTTCAATACAAATTTATCATATTGTATGTGCATTTTGTATATTTATTTTAATACAAATTTAATTATTTGATGTGTATTTTTGTATATATATTTTTATAAAAATATATTTTTTTTAATGGGTATTTTGCATCTTTATTTTCATACAAATTTACATTATTTGATTGATATTCTGTGTATTTATTTTGATACGATTTTACATTGTTCTATGTGTATTTTGTATATATTTTATTTTACATATTTACATTATTTAATGTGCATTTTCTATATATATTTTATACAAACATACGTTACTTTATGTCTATTTGTTTATATATTTTCATACAAATTTACATTATTTTATGTGTATTTTGTATATGTATTTCAATACAAATTTACCTAATTTAAGTGAATTTTGTATATCTATTTTCATACAAATTGAAATTATTTTTGTGTTTTTTTGTATGTATTTTAATACAAATTTTAGGTTTTTTATATATTATTTTGTATATTGATTTTCCTACATATATACATTCTTTTATTGAAATTTAGTTTATTGAATTTGATACGAATTTACCTTATTTTAGGTGTATTTTGTATATATATTTTTATACGTATTTACATCATTTTGTGTATTTTTTTATATATTTTCATAGAAATTTACGTTATTTTATGTGTTTTCGTATATATATTTTAATACAAATTTACATTATTTGATGTGTATTTTGCATATCTATTTCAATACAAATTTACCTTATTGTATGTGCATTTTGTATATTTATTTTAATACAAATTTAATTATTTTATGTGTATTTTTGTATATATATTTTTATACAAATATGCGTTATTTTATGGGTATTTTGCATCTTTATTTTCATAGAAATTTACATTATTTTATTGATATTCTGTTCATTTATTTTGATACGATTTTACATTATTCTATGTGTATTTTGTATATATTTTTTTTATACATTTTTCCTTAATTTAATGTGTATTTTGTATATATATTTTATACAAATTTACGTTACGTTACGTTACGTTACGTTACGTGTATTTGTTGACACAAATTTACAATATCTTATGGGTATTTTGTATATATATTTCAAAAGAAATTTACCTAGTTTTATGTGTATTTTGTATATCTATTTTCATACAAATTCAAATTATTTCTGGGTATTTTTTATATATTTTAATACAAATTTTACTTATGTTATGTGTATTTTGTAAATTTATTTTCATTCAAATATATATTATTTTATTGGTATTTTGTTGATTTATTTTGATGCAAATTTACATTATTTTATATGTACTTTGTATATATATTTTTATACATTATTTAATGTTTATTTTGAATATATATTTTTATACTAATTCATGTTATTTTATGTGTATTTGTATATATATTTTCATACAAATTTATATTATTTTATGTGTATTTTGTACATATATTTCATTACAAATTTACCTTATTTTATGTTTATTTTGTATATTTATTTCATTCAATTTTAAATTATTTTATGTACATATTTGTATTTGTATTTAGGTTATTTTATGTGTATTTTCTATATATATTTTCATCCAAAATTCCATTATTTTATTGGTATTTTGTTAATTTAATTCGATACGAATTTAGATTATTTCATAGGTATTTTGTATACATATTTTTATACGCATTTACATTATTTAATGTGTGTTTTGTATATATATTTTTATGCAAATTTACTTTATTTTATGTGCATTTTTGTACATATATTTTTATAGAAATTTGCGTTATTTTATGTGTATTTTGTATATGTTTTCTCATACAAATTTACATTATTTTATTGGTATTTTGTTTATTTATTTTGATACGAATTACATTATTATATGTGTATTTTGTACATATTTTTATACGTATTTACATTATTTAATGTGTATTTTGTTTATATATTTTATACAAATTTACGTTATTATATGTATTTGTATAAATATTTTGATACAAATTTACATTATTTTATGTATTTTGTATATATATTTCAATTCAAATTTAGCTTATTTTATGTGTATTTTGTATATCTATTTTCATACAAATTTAATTACTTTTGTGTATTTTTGTATATAGTTTTATACAAATTTACGTTATTTTATGTGTATTTTGTATATTTATATTTATACAAATACACATTCTTTTATTGGTATTTTGTTTATTTATTTTGATACGAATTTACATTATTTTATGTGTATTTTGTATACATTTTTTTATACGTATTTACTTAATTTTATGTGTATTTTGTATATATATTTTTATAGAAATCTACGTTATTTTATGTGTATTCGTATATATATTTTGAAACAAATTTACATTGTTTTATATGTATTTTGCATATCTATTTCAATACAAATTTACCTTATTGTATGTGCATTTTGTATATTTATTTTAATACAAATTTAAATATTTTATGTGTATTTTGGTATATATATTTTTATAAAAAATGCGTTATTTTATGGGTATTTTGCATCTTTATTTTCATACAAATTTACATTATTTTATTAATATTCTGTGTATTTATTTTGATACGATTTTACATTATTCTATTTGTGTTTTGTATATATATTTTTTATACATATTTACATTATTTAATGTGTATTTTGTATATATATTTTATACAAATTTACGTTATTTTAAGTGTATTTGTTTATATATTTTCATTCAAATTTACATTATTTTATGTGAATTTTGTAAATGTATTTCAATACAAATTTACCTAATTTTGTGTATTTTGTATATTTATTTTCATACAAATTTAAATTATTGATGAGAATTTTTGTATATAGTCTTATACAAATTTACGTTATTTTATGTGTACTTTCTATATTTATTTTCATACAAATACACATTCTTTTATTGATATTTTGTTTATTTATTTTGACACGAATTTACATTATTTAATGTGTATTTTGTATATATATTTTTATACGTATTTACATCATTTCATGTGTATTTTGTATATATATTTCTATAGAAATCTACGTTATTTTATGTGTATTCGTATATATATTTTGAAACAAATTTACATTGTTTTATGTGTATTTTGCATATTTTTTCAATACAAATTTACCTTATTGTATGTGCATTTTGTATGTTTATTTTAATACAAATTTAATTATTTTATGTGCTTTTTTGTACATATGTATTTATAAAAATATGCTTTATTTTATGGGTATTTTGCATCTTTATTTTCATACAAATTTACATTATTTTATTGATATTCTGTGTATTTATTTTGATACGATTTTACATTATTCTATGTGTATTTTGTATATATATTTTATACAAATGTACGTTATTTTATGTGTATTTGTTTTCATTTCATACAAATTTACATTATTTTATGTGTATTTTGTACATGTATTTAAATACAAATTTAACTAATTATATGTGTATTTTGTATATCTATTTTCATACAAATTGAAACTATTTTGTGTATTTTTGTATTATATTTTCATACAAATTTTCGTTATTTTATGTGTATTTTGTATATTTATTTTCCTACAAATATACATTCTTTTATCGGAATTTTGTTTATTTATTTTGATACGAATTTACATTATTTTAGGTGTATTTGGTATATATATTTTTATACTATTTACATCATTTTATATGTATTTTGTATGTATATTTTCATAGAAATTTACTCTATTTTATGTGTATTCGTATATATATTTTGATACAAATTTACATTATTGATGTGTATTTTGCATATCTATTTCAATACAAATTTACTTTATTGTATGTGCATTTTGTATATTTATTTTAATACAAATTTAATTATTTTATGTGTATTTTTGTATATATATTTTTATACAAATATGCGTTATTATATGGGTATTTTGCATCTTTATTTTCATACAAATTTACATTATTTTATTGATATTCTGTTTATTTATTTTGATACGATTTTACATTATTCTATGTGTATTTTGTATATATATTTTTATACATATTTACATTATTTAATGTATATTTTGTATATATATTTTATGCAAATTTACGTTATTTTATGTGTATTTGTTTATATATTTTCATACAAATTTACATTATTTTATGTGTATTTTGTATATGTATTTCAATACAAATTTGCCTAATTTTATGTGTATTTTGCATATCTATTTTCAAACAAATTTAAATTATTTTTGTGTATTTTTGTATATATTTTTATACAAATTTTAGTTATTTTATTTGTATTTTGTATATTTTTTTTCCTACAAATATACATTCATTTATATGAATTTTGTTTATTTATTTTGACGCTAATTTACATTATTTTAGGTGTATTTTGTACATATATATTTTTATACGTATTTACATAATTTTATGTGTGTTTTGTATATATATTTTCATAGAAGTTTACATTATTTTATTGTGTGTATTCATATTTTGTATATATCTTTTATCCAAATTTACATTATTTTATGTGTATTTTTATATATATTTTCATACATATTTACACTATTTTATGTGTTTTTTCATTACAAATTTACCTTATTTTATGTTTATTTTGTATATTTATTTCATTCAATTTTAAATTATTTTATGTGAATATTTGTATTTGTATTTAGGTTATTTTATGTGTATTTTCTATATATATTTTCATCCAAAATTACATTATTTTATTGGTATTTTGTTAATTTAATTCGATACGAATTTAGATTATTTTATAGGTATTTTGTATACATATTTTTATACGCATTTACATTATTTAATGTGTGTTTTGTATATATATTTTTATGCAAATTTACTTTATTTTATGTGCATTTTTGTACATATATATTTTTTATACGTATTTACATTATTTAATGTGTATTTTGTTTATATATTTTTATACAAATTTACGTTATTATATGTGTATTTGTATAAATATTTTGATACAAATTTACATTATTTTATGTATTTTGTATATATATTTCAATTCAAATTTAGCTTATTTTATGTGTATTTTGTATATCTATTTTCATACAAATTTAATTACTTCTGTGTATTTCTGTTTATAGCTTTATACAAATTTACGTTATTTCATGTGTATTTTCTATATTTATATTTATACAAATACACATTCTTTTATTGGTATTTTGTTTATTTATTTTGATGCGAATTTACAATATTTTATATGTATTTTGTATTCATTTTTTTTATACGTATTTACTTCATTTTATGTGTATTTCGTGTATATATTTTTATAGAAATCTACGTTATTTTATGTGTATTCGTATATATATTTAGAAACAAATTTACCTTGTTTTATATGTATTTTGCATATCTATTTCAATACAAATTTACCTTATTGTATGTGCATTTTGTATATTTATTTTAATACAAATTTAAATATTTTATGTGTATTTTGGTATATATATTTTTATAAAAAATGCGTTATTTTATGGGTATTTTGCATCTTTATTTTCATACAAATTTACATTATTTTATTAATATTCTGTGTATTTATTTTGATACGATTTTACATTATTCTATTTGTATTTTGTATATATTTTTTATACATATTTACATTATTTAATGTGTATTTTGTATATATATTTTATACAAATTTACGTTATTTTAAGTGTATTTGTTTATATATTTTCATTCAAATTTACATTATTTTATGTGTATTTTGTATATGTATTTCAATACAAATTTACCTAATTTTATGTGTATTTTGTATATTTATTTTCATACAAATTTAAATTATTTTTGTGTATTTTTGTATATAGTTTTATACAAATTTACGTTATTTTATGTGTATTTTGTATATTTATTTTCATACAAATACACATTCTTTTATTGATATTTTGTTTATTTTGACACGAAATTACATTATTTAATGTGTATTTTGTATATAGAGTTTTATACGTATTTATATATATATATATATCTATATATATATATATATATATATATATATATATATATATATATATATATATATATATATATATATATATATATATATATATATATATATATATATATATATATATGTATATATATATATATATATATATATATATATATATATATATATATATATATATATATATATATATATATATTTTATATATATATATATATATATATATATATATATATATATATTTATTCAAATTTAAATTAATTTATGTGTATTTTGTATATCTATTTTGAAACAAATTTACTATTATTTTGTGTATTTTGTATATATTTTATACAAATTTACGTTATTTTATGTGTATTTTGTATATATATTTTCATACAAATTTACATTATTTTCTGGTATTTTGTTTATTTATTTTGATACAAATTTACATTATTTTATGCGTATTGTGTATATATATGTTTATACTTATTTACATAATTTTATATGTATTTTGAATGTATATTTTCATAGAAATTTTCTCTATTTTATGTGTTCTCGTATATATATTTTGAAACAAATTTGCATTATTTATGTGTATTTTGCATATCTATTTCAATACAAATTTACCTTTTTGTATCTGCATTTTGTATATTTATTTTAATACAAATATTATTATTTTATGTGTATTTTTGTATATTTATTTTTATGCAAATATGCGTTATTTTGCATCTTTATTTTCATACGAATTTGCATTATTTTTTTTATATTCTGTGTATTTATTTTGATACGATTTTACATTATTCTATGTGTATTTTGTATATATTTTTTTATTCATATTTACATTATTTAATGTGTATTTTCTATATATATTTCATACTATTTTTATATAATTGTATTTGTATTTTGTATATATATTTTTTCATACATATTTACATTATTTTATCAATATGTATTTTCTCTCTCTCTCTCTCTCTCTCTTTCTCATTTCTCTCTCTATTTTGCATCTATTTCTCTCTCTCTCTCTCTCTCTCTCTCTCCTCTCTCTCTCTCTCTCTCTCTCTCTCTCTCTCTCTCTCTCTCTCTCTCTCTCTCTCATCTCTCTCTCTCTCTCTCTCTCTCTCTCTCTCTCTCTTTCATCTCATTCTTTATTGATATAATTGTTATTTTTGTATTTTGATATAGTACATTATTTAGATATTTTATATATATGTTTTTTCTGCAAATTTACGTGTTATTTTATGTGTGTATTTTGTATATCTATTTTCATAAAATTGCATTATTTGTGTATTTATATTTTATACAAGTGATATTTTTTTGTATATTATTTTCTATACAAATTTATTAATACATTATTTATTATAGTATTTTATTATTAGTATGTACTATTTATCGCCTTTCATAAATATTTGTATACATATTTTATACACATTCTTTTATTGATATTTTTTTATATATTTTGTACAAAGTTTGCATTATTTTAATGTGTATTTTTGTATATATATTATGTTTACGTATTTTGCATATATTTCATATGTATTCTCATATATATTTATATATAAATCTACCGTTATTTATATGTGCATTCATTATATATATTGAATCAAATTTACATTGTTTATGTGTATATTTATTTTGCATATATTTTTAAATACAAATTTACCTTATTATATGTGCATTTTGTATATATATTTTAATGCAATTTGTATCGTATTCTGATACAAGTGTACATTTTTGTATATGTTATTTATATTAAAATAAATTGCTTCTTTAAATATATTTTGCATTTTGTATATCTATTTACTAATACATATTTAATTACTTCTATTTGTGTATTTTTGTATATAGTTTTATATAAATTTACGATATTTTATATGGTTTTTTGTATAATTATATTTATACAAATACATTCTTTAATTAGTATTTTGTTTATTTATTATTTAGTGATACAGTACATTATTTTTATATGTATTTTGAATACATTTTTTTTTATACATGTTTTGTGATTTTATGTGTATTTTGTATATATATTTTTTTTAAAATTTACGTTATTTATGTGTATTCATATATATTTTAGCTCAAACAAATTCCCACACGTATTTTATAAATTATTTTGCATATCTATTTTAATACAAATTTTACTATTATTGTATGTGCATTTTGTATATTTATTTTAATGCAAATTCAAATATTTTAATGTATTTTTAGTATATATTTTTTTTTAAAAATGCGTTATTTTATGGGTATTTTGCATCTTAATTTTCATACAAATTTACATTATTTTATTAATCTTCTGTGTATTTATTTTGATACTATTTTACATTATTCTATTTGTGTTTTGTATATATATATATATATATATATATATATATATATATATATATATATATATATATATATATATATATATATATATATATATATATATATATATATATATATATATACTTGTGACAGAATCCGAACTCTTCATTCCTCGAATCATTTCCTAATTAACAAGAGGGTGCAGGGGCGATCAGGTTGGCTTAGCAAATGCAACCTTCTGGCGTGAAGTCTTTTAATCATCAGGTGGCATGGACATGCGCCAGTTTTATTCAGAAAGTATGGGTTCATTCCACCAGCATGTGGTTTTGTTCGAATATATATTCTGTGGGTTGAACAGTTTCGTGGTATATATGTATATATGTATATATATATATATATATATATATATATATATATATATATATATATATATATATATATATATATATATATATATATATATATATATATATATATATATATATATATATATATATATATATATATATATATATATATATATATATATATATATATATATATATATATATATATATATATATATATATATATATATATATATATATATATATATATATATATATATATATATATATATTTTTATTACATTGTGTGTGTATTTGTATATATATTTCATACAAATTTACATTATTTTAAATTAACATTTGTTTATATATTTTTCATTCAAATTTAATTATTATTTATATGTATGTTTTGACATATGTATTTTAGTACAAATTTACCTAATTGATATGTGTATTTTGTATATTTATTTTCACTTTAAATTTAGAATTATTTTTTGGCCTTATTTTATATATAGTTTTGTATACAAAGTATAAATTTATTTTTATGTATTATTTTTGTTTATCTTATTTTCATACAATATACACTTTCTTTCTATTCATATATTGTTTGTTTATTTTGACACGAATTTACATTTATTTAATGTGTATATTTGTATATATATTTTTTTATACGTATTTACGTCATTTTCTTGTATATTTTGAATATATATTTCTATAGAAATCTACGTTATTTTATATGTATTCATTATATACATATCCAATTACATTTACATTTTTATGTGTATTTTGCATATTTTTCCAATACAAATTTTACCTTATTCTATATGTGCATTTTTGTATATTAATTTTTAATACAAATTCAGATTTTTCTAGCGTAACACTTTTGTGTATATGTATTTTTATAAAAATATACTTTATTTTATATATATTTTTGCATCTTTATTTTTCATACAAATTTACATTATTTTAAGTATTTTTGTGTATTTATTTTGATACGATTGCTTACATTATTCTATGTATTTTGTATATATATTTTAACTTAAAGAAAGCCCATTTAACTTATTTATAATTTTCTTTTTAATTTCAATATCTGTTTGATAATACAATTTCAAGCAAATTTTACTGAAACATTTATATATTTTTACTTTTTATAATAGGGTGTCTACAAATTGACACTTTGGGCAATAACCACCAACTAAGTCGTTGTCAAAAACCCATTTCTTTATATTCAAATATTTTTTCTTTATTCATATTAACATTTCTCCTTTCAGTAAGTTTAAAAGTGATATCTGGGAAATATCTGATTTTTAGCATAATTCCTATTAGACATAAACGATACATAACTCTTTTCTAAAGTATTTTTATATAAGAAAATATCATTCTTCACAGAAGGTTAAGCAAATTGCAATGAAGGGCCTTTTACTAAAGTACCACAGACT